>NW_021938895.1:6870742-7027984 GCF_001715985.3 Manacus vitellinus
AAAGAAAAGAAAAGAAAAGAAAAGAAAAGAAAAGAAAAGAAAAGAAAAGAAAAGAAAAGAAAAGAAAAGAAAAGAAAAGAAAAGAAAAAAAAGAAGAAAAGAAGAAAGACACCTTCAGAAGCAAAAAAGAACAGAAAAATAAATTAAGAGAAAATCTCTCCTGCTGACTTGAATTAATTTTAAATGAGGCATATTCTGAGTATTTCTATTAGTAAAATCTTTTCACACCAGGCAATTAAGCAGAATTTTCTCCAAAAACAACAGACTTGCCATATTTTCAGAGACATGTCAAAGGATTGTTATCGAATAGTAAACATCAAATGTTTAATTTTTCCACAGGGTGAATAAAATCAAATGATGTGAAAAAAAAATAATAAAAATATGACCAAATTCTCCATTGTGGTTTAAAATGTTATATAAGATTTAAGGTATTATAAAACCTGAAGTCTTATGGTAAAAATTCATTGTTATAAAAGAAAAAGAATAAAAAAAAGGGAAACAATTGCTTTCTTCTGGGCTTTTTGATTCTTATGAAGTTAAACAAACTGAACAAATTAAATCTTTTCTATACAGTTACACCAACTCCAATTAGATGTTGTTCCAGAAAAACTTACTTCCCCCACCCCTATTATTTACTTAAAAGCATCTAATGTTATTGTCTAAATTATAACAGCAAAAATACTTTTCTTTCCAGCTAACAGGAGCTAGGGAATGCTTTCTAGAGAATAGGATCTAGTCCTGCAAGATCAGAGATTGCAAGATCAAATGAATTGAAAATAAAGATAAATTGTGTCACATCACAGATCTTAAAATTAAGACAACTCATTGCAAGGACACCAGAACATCTAGTTTTAAATTACAGAGAAATTTTGTAATGAAAAGTGGAAAGATAAAATATATTTGTTGGGAAACCCTCATATTTAACTACTAAAGGTTTTTAACATGTACTTTTCTTTCCCCTCTTGCTCAATTAAAAATATGTTAATACAATGTCAAGTTCAAGATTTAAACCCACAAGAGTCAGGAAATTCAAAATTAAAACTGCTTTGGGAACCTTAATTCTGTTCCCATTGTGGATATTATATTTTATGATTGGGTCTTTCATTACGTGATCACATAACACTGGGGCAGTGTGACATGCAAAGAGTGGTATTGAATAAGTGTGGTTTGTTATGGAGGTTAAAGAAATGTCAATGTCACTAAGTAGTCTTGCAAAAATGTAACAACTGCAGTTTTTATAAAATTATTGCTTTGTTATTAAAAAAAAAATTACTTTGAGTATACAGTTATATGCAGACACCTTCTTTTCTAATAATGGTATGTGCAAATGCAAAAAAAGAAGATTTTTTTTCTTTCTTTCTCCTCAGACTGTTCTCAAACATTGATCTTCAGGACCTGTGTATTTGTATGTTAGGGATCTCTGCTTTCTCTTTTTATCTTTGAAATGATGGGGGTCCTATTAAACCTTTGAGGATGCTGGGCTAGTGCTCTGGAAGATTAACTGTTTTGTTACCCACAGAAATAGGTTTTGGGAACTTTTTTCTATAAAAATAAAGATGCTTAAATATATTACTCAAAATTATTTGGTAGCCTATAAGTAAGGTGTGAGTCTTGCCAACTTTGAGTTTGTTGGATGTTTTCAGAGGTAGTCTCCTCATTTCTGGGAAAAAAATTTTACTTGATTACATAAAGCTGTATTGGTGGTGAAGATCTGAGACTTACCCCCTCGAGCTCCCTCGACTGCAGGGGCAGTAACATGCCAACTTCTGTTCCTAGATCTGCAGATTCTGTAGGTCTCAGGTATGCCTGCCATCTTCAAAGAACCAAGAAAGGTAAAGGTGCATCCATAGGTCTAAAGATTCTGCAAGATCTCAAGTAGCAAATATTAGCCATGTTTCTCTTTCATATAAGGGTGAGTGCTGTGTATTAAGAACATGTCAAAATCCATTTGTTTTTTGGACAGAACCACTCCATTAGTGGAAAACCTTAATGATGGACTAGTAGATCCCTGGATAACAGCAGGAAAGTTCTGCTATGCCTGTGTCTTAGCAAGCTCTTTATGTAATGGTACATATGCCAGGATCAAAAGCACGGGTGTAAATTCAGGAGGATGTCTTGAGAGATAGAACACATCTTCGAGGCCAATTTCAGGGCACTGTGGCTGAACCTCTCTTTTCTGTTTGATGGGGTGAAGACTTAGCAGTGGGAAGGTGTGGGGAGGCAGGAAAGTGAGGTCTGTGGGTGGTAAAGCAACCCTCTGCACAGCCATGTGGCAGAAAGGATACAGGAGGCATCTTCCTCCCACCCCAGGGTTTGTATTTCTCCTCTCTTGCAGAGGTCACTGTGAAAAGCAGTGAGAGTTGACCTAGGACAATAGGAGCACAATTCATTTAAACTTAGGGGTTTTTTGCACTAGGTCTTAATAGTTTCCACTGTTTTCCACCCCACCTGTCCCAGTCCTGCTGCCTTGTTTGTGTCACCAAGTGGTTTGTCCATGAGTGGTTTTAATTGGGCAAAGGGGTTGTTCAAAGGGCAGATCTGGGCACCTCTCATCCAAGTCCCTGTGCAACATAGAACAATGCAGTACAGGGTTCATAATAGACCATTTATATCCCCTGAATGGAAATGTTACTTGTTTTACACTTTTTTTGCTCTAAGATTGTATGATGCAAAAGCCTGGATTTGCTTTCAGAAGGATTTTGATGTCTGTTTTTCTCATTTTCCTCTTTGTCAGGAACAGATTGGATATACTAGTTGGGATTTTGGTACGAGTTTTCTTCTTTTGTTTGTGTTTAAGCTTTTGCTAACTGTAAGGAAATGTATAAGTTTATAAAATAGATAATATATAAATCTATGTGTAATGTGTAGATATGTTAAAAATGCTATAGAATTAAATGGACTTGATGGAAACTATCTACTCTATTTGCTTTTTTTGTTTTTTAGAACAGCCTTAAGCCTTGTTATACATCAATAAGCCATTTGATGGCACTGGAACGTGGTCAGTGTTTGTTGGTCCTCCCCTCTCAGACTGAGGTTTCTTTAGATCATGAGCTGATCAAGTGGTTTGTAACCAATGCAGCCTTTCCCATCACCTCCCCTGGGTTCCTGCTTTCATTGTTTTGTCTCTAATCTTTATCTTACCCCATGGTGGACTGTTTCAGTCCAATAAACTGATAAAAAACAATCAGAAAAAAGCTGACTGTCTGCTGATTAGTGAACTGAACTGGCTTATTAAGTGGTCAGGTGAGGACAGGAGCTGGAGCAATGGCATGGGATATACAGTGAGGGGGGGAGGTCCTTTTCCAGAGGCAAAAACCTGTAAAACTGGTAGAAGTACCTTTTGGCATAAAAAACTTAAATGTCATCACTTGCATAGTGATCCAACTACAAAAATTAAACTGACTGTATTATAATAGTGATTTTTAGGTCGGATTCATTGCCTGCTCAGATTCAATGGGTGAGTGGACAACACTAAATCTTTAATTGGCACAGGTTAGAACATTATCTAAATTAAGCAGTGCAATACAGTTAAGTGCAATGAATATCATGATAAGATATACCTATAATTTTTGACTGTTCACATAAACCTAAAAAAAAAGAAGAAAAATAAAATGTTGGAAATTCAAGGTATCAATATTATTGGTTTTCAAAAAAAATTATCTACAGAAAATGTGACATCAATTTGAAATGAATTAACTTAATTTGAGATGTCTATTGCCTACAGAAACATTGTGAGGTGTGTCAATTAAAGTGTTCATTAAATAATACCCTTAAAGCTTCTTCACTTTCCGTGCTGTGAGAAAATGTTTGACATTAACTATTTATTTTCAAGAACATTAATTATTTTTCATTTTACAGTTGATGGTACCCACAATAATATTTACAGACCCCAAGTTAATTTTGACAAATGGAAGATTAATTTTCAATTCTGACTCTGTAACCAATGTGATGAGTGATTCTGAGCAAGCACTTTTCATTCATTCCCCCCATCTCTAGTCTGTAAAATGAACATGAGGATAATTTGTAATTTATCTTACAGATTTTGAAAGAAAAGTACTGAATTAAGTCTTATGATTCTTAACAGACTGTTATGCTGCTATGGAAAAGAGGATCACTCAAGGTCACACTGGAGGGAGGGATGGTTAGATTTCATTTTTTTGTTACTGGATTCATATTTACTTATTAAATATACCACCTGTAGGTGGTAGGAATTGTTTATTTTTTGCAGATGTACTACTATTGGATGTTACATAGGTCAAGTTAATTTCCTCAAATATTTTACTATGTCAGACATCTTTTGTTTTGAATTTTGTTTTATTTTGCTTTATGTGTGGAGCCCTTTATGCTGAATCAGTAGCCCAGACACTTGCAGTTAAATATGAACTGATACTGTGGTTTCAGTGAGTCATCAGTTTACACTTCTGCTACCTGAGCAGTCGTGCAAAGGGAGGATGGAGGTCACTTCTGTTACAGGAGTTTGATCAGCTTGTCAGGATATTATCACATAACCACAGAAAGGTCTGGGTTGTAAGGGACCACAAAGATCTTCTAGTTCCAACTCCCTGCCATGGGCAGGGACACCTTACACAAGGATTGATTACTCAGAGCCCCCTCCAGCCTAGTCTTGAACACTTCCAGTGATGAAGAGTCCACAGCCTCCCTGAGAAACCTGTGCCAGTGCCTCATCACCCTTATAGGAAAGAATTTCTTCCTAAAATCTAATCTAAATCCACCCTCTGTCAGCTTAAGGCCATTCTACCTTGTCCTGTCACTACATGCTCTTGTGAAAAGTCCCTCTCCAGCCTACTTGGAGTCCCATTCAGGTACTGGAAGGGACTCTAAGGTCCCCCTGGAGCCTTGTTTTCTCCAAGATGAACAATGATGGGTGCTAGAAGTCAATTCTGATTTCAAACAAAGTGTACAAAATGACATTTCCACTCTTTGAGACAAGACAATTTTTATGTTTCTCTATGTGTCCTGATCTATCTCTGTATGTTTAATTCATTCTCTGGGACTTTTAATCTAAAAATACAAAGAGGAAGTATTTATAACTGTAGGTGTATCCCAGTTTTGATGTTATTAAGTGTGCTGGTGTTAAACCCATGCATCAAATAGGACCTGCTCCTGGGCTCAGTGCCCTGCTCCAGCTTTGCTGCCTGAGTAGAGCTGGGGAAAATGTGATCAGTTCCTGCAACAGCACCATTCAGTGTGGCACCACAGAGCTTATATGAAGCTTGATGGCTCTGCAGGTCCTCGTATGGCCCTGGGTCACTGAAGGAATGATATTCTTACTGAAATATGGACATAGCCTGTAACATTGTGTACCAGGAGGAAACACTGGAGAATGAATGAGCTGGAGCTGGCTTTTACCTCAGAGCAGTTCTCAGCTGTTTTGTGGACAGAATATGTGCTACCTTCTGGTGCTCATGGGGTGCTGTCCTGGAGGGAAATTTCTCAGGGAGTTTCACCCCCAAAAGCTCCAGTTCCTGTCACAGTAACAAAAATTACATAAGTGGGGATGGACAAGAGACTCCAAAAAATGCATTCCTGTGTAAACTTAACAGAGGTGTAGACATACTATCATTTATTTCTTATTATTTTGAACTGCTATTCTGATTTTATGGGACTGAGTTTTTTCTTTTTTTTTTTCTGGTTTTATCAACTGTCCTACGATTTCTAGAATTTACTTTAATAGTGTACCCAGGACTCACATTCACACGATAATAATCAGATATTTCTAAAGCTATTCTCCCTCCTTTTAGTTCTAATCATCATCATCATCATGGTTGGGCTTCGCGAATGAAGATTTGGGAAGGGCTCTACCCACGTTTGTTACAGGCACGCTGGTGGCTGAAAAGACCAATACGAGACAGGCATGTCCGGTTGCAAAGGGCACAGCAGAAAGACTCCTTGGGTGGTATATTCTGCAAGAAATGATTCTTTCTGCGTTGTCTTTTCTCCTTGAGAGTGATCCTGCGTGCGTTCTCAAAGGAAACAGCAGCGTTACAGATGATGTGTCTCCAGACCTCCCGATTGGAGGCCAGAATAGACCAGTTATGTTGATCAATATGGCCAAGGCTGAGATGTTGTTTCAGGGAGTCCTTGTATCTTCTCTTCGGGGCTCCTCTCATGTGGCAGCCGGTGGCAAGTTCATCATAAAGCAAGATCTTACTGATTTGCCAAAACAGACACTCAGAGCTTTTTGGGATATTTACAGTCAGTGGCAAAAGGAAATAGGAAAGCAGGAGAAATCTTCCTTCTGCTGATGCAGAAACACAGGCAGGTGCTGCAGGCTAACTTTAGCATGTCTAATAGGTTTAATAAGAACAGTGCAGCCTTCTGGACTGCAAACAACCTGTGAACATGGCTCAGGAGGGTGAGGGAGTGCCTGGACTATGAGGCCATGCTGTCCTTTCCCCCTGAAGACCAATAATTGAAAGCCTGAGGTAAAGCCATCTTAAGGGAAACATCCTGTAAGGTTAAAAATAAAATGCGGGAAGAAAACAACAAAAGGATTTGATGATTGTCTCTACTCTCCATCCTGCCTGGAAGCCCCCTTTATGGACTGCTTTATGGCCCTGCTAGTCAGGAAACAGGAATTAAAGTTCTGTCAATCACAACTAGCAAATAAACGCTATACCATCCCATGAGCCTTTTCTTCTGCAACGTGTCTACCTAGTCATCAAAGCCATTTCCAGCTGTTTTTGTCTTTTCCTGAAAGCTGAATGTGGCTGATGAGTATTCAGTCCACTGCTGGGAAGAGGCTGGCTGCTAAGTGCATGGTGTTTAGGGCTGCTGATGGAGGGGATGAGAGGAGAGAAGTGTACAACAGGATTACATATGTCATCCTGTTTGTTAGTGCATCCTTGGCTCCCATCCTGTGTCCTGGCCACAGCCCCTCTGGGAGGGTCACCTGGAGGACTAGTCTCTGCTCTGGCTTTGAAGTTCCTCCAGAGAGGAAGTGGATGGGCTGGGATTTGTACATTACCCAAGACTGAAGGATGTCCAACTCTTGTATTCCCACTAAGTAAAGCCATATCTACTGTTGAGGGGGCTGCTGGGGTTGATGGGAGAAGAAGACACACTGTCAGACCAGAATCCAGCTGAAGAACATATCTACTTATGCTTCTGTGTGTTTCTAAGGTTGACACTCTGGTAGGTGACATTTTTTGGGAAGCGTAAACTAAATGTATTACCTTACATTTATGGTCTAAAAGGAATCACATTTCAGAAAAGAACATTTCACCTTCAAGATTACTTCCCTGAAGTCTAGAAGATCCTTTCTCCCCTGAACTCACTTCTCCTTGAAACTTGAAGCTCTCTTTTTTTCTTTCTTGTTTCTTAATTTCCTCCTTTTTTTTCCCCTCTCCTTTCCTAATTTTTTATATGTTTATCACTTTGTTCAGTTTTGTGTGGGTTGTGGGGACTAGTTACTGACAGGCTCAGATCTTTCTAATTAAGTCAATCACAGAACCTAAATGTGGATCAGATTTATGATTTTGTCAAAAGTCAAAAAAATCAGAGTTTCAACTCTTGAAGAAACAATGATTTTTGGTGGGAGTAAATTGTGAAAGAGAGAGAAATCAGAGTGTGTTCCCCATTGCATTGCTGAATATGCATTTGTCTTTCCCTCTAAGACTCATGGAACAGCTAAAGCAGTGGAGAAGAGAATACTGCTGATATTTTTCGTCTTTGGAACATTGTAGGTGAATCAATTCTTACTAACAAAAGGCCATAATCTTCTTTCAATGGTATTGGCTGTGGGGCTGGTGGACAATCTGGTTTCTTTGAGAAATTTTCAGTTTTGATGTTTCTTTAGTGTAATAGCATTGTGAAGACAACAGGATTTTACGCTGCAGGCATTTTATCCTGCAGTCTCTTTCCCTCCAGAATAGTTTCAAATTCTCCAACAATCCTCAGTCCTTCTACAGCTCAAAGCCTCATGCTTGCCAGGTACTAAATATGCTAAATCTATGCCTTCCTTCCCCAAAAGGCCATTTCAGTGCCTACTCCTGACCATCAGGCAGGTGAAGGGAAAGAACATGTGTGAGAGTGGCTACACTGGATCCAATTAAAGGTCCTTTGGCCCGGCATCTTGGCTCTGACAAATGCTAAGGGAGGCATCCAAAGCCAGCAAAGGTCATGCAGAGATATTTCTGTCTTTTCTCTCCTCCCACCCAGCCTCGAGCAATCTGGATTTCCTGAGCATGAGGTAACATCTTGGTGGACCCTAAATTTAATCTCAGTGCAGTGCTGTTCTAAAATTACTGTATTGGTTTCTATTGGTGCAGACTGTGAGCAGCTTAGGCTAGCACAGAAGTTATGTTAGGTGTTACACAAACATGGGACCGAAAGGCCCTCTCTGCACCAGTAGGACCATGCTGACAGTGATTTTACAGTGCTGGGACATAAAACACATTAAGCAATTTTAATTAGAGGAGCGTGAGGCAGTTGTGAGATATAATTAAGCTTCAACAGTATCAGCACATCAAGTATATACATATTTTCCATTTTGCTGTAGATACCATGGTAAACTTCAACAGAAGAGCCTGAAAGATGCTTCTTGCCAAGGAAGGGCAATACAAAGTTATTCTAGAATCTTTTAGATTAGAAAAGACTTCTAAATCATCCCATCCACCCCTAAGCCATGTCCTTCAACACCACATCTACATGGCTTTTAAATACCTCCCGAGATGGTGACTCAAGCCTGGGCAGTCTCTTCCAGGGCTTGAAAACCCTTTCCATGAAGAAGATTTTCTTATTATCCAATCTAAACCTGATCTGGTGCAACTTGAGGCCATTTCTTCTTGTCCTGTCACTTGTTACCTAGGACAGGAGACCAACCTCCACCTTCATACACCCTCCTGTAAGATAGCTGTAGAGAGCGATAAGGTCTCCACCGAGCCTCTTTTTGTCCTCCTTTTTTCATTTCTGGGGCTAAACAACCTCAGCTCCCTCTGCTGCTCCTTGTAAGACTAGTGTTTTAGACCCTTCACCAGTTTCCATCCTTTCACCTTCTTTTTAATTTTTAAACTCTTTTTAATAATTTCCTTGTTTCAGTTACTTACAAAAAATTATTCTTGTACATAAAGGGAAAGTGTGGGCAAAAGTATAAGGTGCTTTTTTACCAACAGACAATGTGGATGTTGACGCTCCACATCAACAAGGAAGATTACTCTTTTTAAATTCATAAGAAATGGGAGGAGGGAGGTGGACAAAAAATAGGGAAGGACATGAACATACAGTAAAGAAAGGAATTAAAGGAAGGAAGCAAAGAAACAAAGACAAAAATTGGTGTGGTTAGTAATGTACCGGAAAAATGATTTTCCAAGGGACATTTTGAGCAGATATGAATGGAAATGCTGTTGCCCAGGGAAGAAATCACTGTGGCCTTCATACTGAAAAAATGCTCCAGCTCATTTTCTCTGTTCGTTTTCTTGTGGGAAATGGTGGTAAGAGTTACCAGTCACTAAACACCAGTGACCTACTGTAAATCCCTGGGATCAGTAAGCAGCTATGATGAGTGTCAAGCTGTAATTCCAGTGCTGCAGAACAGCAGTTCCCCAAGTGCTGAGTGTGGAAGAACTTGGGGAAATTCAAGTTCGTACCCACAGTTTTCAGATTTTTTCTTGTACTGTCCAATAAAAACACATAGGTAAAGCAACCACATTTTCCTGATCTGCTAAACTCTTTTGTGCTATTTTTTAATACAAAACTATCACATTTTTGATTGCACAGCCATAAATCTTTAAAAAAGATCACAGATTATTACCGTAAAAAAAATAAATTTAAAAGCCTTTATGAAAGCTAATGGTGTATATGTTCTCTAACACTAGAATTCATCCCACCTTTTTTGTCTTTTAGCATGAGCCTTATTATTAGATAATTATGCATTTTAATTTTTCAGTGATTTTAATGAACATGGTACAACTAAAAAATAAGTACTAGCCAATTTCCTTCTGTTCCCATCTCTCTCATAATTTGTTCCTTCATGCTAGTTTCAATAGCCACTCTGGTAGCAGAAATACTGTAACTTTGATGTCTTTCAGCTTCTCTTTCTTTCTACTCTCCCCTACAAGTATATAGCTTACTGCTCTTCTCCAAATGGCAAAAACTCTGAGGAGCAGCCCCTTGCTTAACATGTAAAAATGTGAGTTCTGGCTGGCAATTGCTTTGGTTTTGTTCCCTTGAGATCTGACAGTGCCAGAAATCAAAGCATAATTTTGCAGATGTTGAGATCCTGTAAGCCCCCTAGGTTGCAGATCTAAGCCAGAAAGCCAGCTGGCACCGTGGACGTGTGTTAAGAGTGTAAAAGTACACATTTTTAGTTTTCAACCAACAATGACCAACTGCTGGTAACTTCAACAGAGTGAAGCATTACTAACTTTATTTTTGGAGAGTAAGTGGCTTTGTGCATTCCCCTGAGCTCTTCTTCTGTTCTAGTGCTGCTGTTTTAAAGATGCTGTTCAGAAGTATAGAAGTTTCTTTGGTGCCTTTCCAGCATATCTGTTACTCTTTAAAGGGATACCGCACTCTGACAGCACCCTCAGAAAATTTAAGAGTTATTTCAAGCGAAACTTAACCTTGTTGATTTCAAACTGCTTTGCCTTTCTTCTAAAGGAAATGCTTGCACGGGGGAGAAAAAAAATCCACAATGTCTATATTAAAATGAGAATAAGATGATGGGACAGCTATCATGCCCATTTGCAAAGAGGTACTGGATAGTAAAAATCTGTGTGGGAGCTTAGATAGATATGTCATAATTCTGTGTTGTGTGGTGTGGGGAAAACTGAAAAATATATATTTAAATTTCTGAAGTGTTTGGATAATAAAGAGTAACATTATAGTTTTTAATATGAACTTTTCCTTTCACATAGAGTCCCTTCCTGCACTGCAGCATGTCTGCTGAATCCTGAGAGCAGAGATAGCTGGTTAAAGCAATGATACTGGTGAGATGTTTTCTGTTTTGCAGATAGGTCTGTGCAGAGCAGGGTGGAAAAAACTTTATCCAAAATTTTAGAGTTTGGAAGTCTTTTTATTTACTACTAGGACAAGGCAAAAGCCTTTCTACTTTTATATAGGAAACTTATTCAGTGGAGAGACTGCTCCAATACAGAAAGATTTGTTCTTGTGATCACTCAGGATTTTACTACACAGCTTCAGACTGAGATGATAGAATTCACCCCTGGATAAACAGCAGGCTACGACAGGATCTCATTGATGCTGTACCAGCACTGCAGCAGACACTCATGCTTGGTTCTTCAATGTCCAACCATGTATTCTGACTACAACATTACTCTGAGCTATTATTTTTCCCGGTTTGGATCAAAATTCCAGAAGCTGGGGAACTTTTCCTCAAGCAAATTTCAACCAAACGTCTAGGTTCTCATGAACAGTTTAAATTTCAATGAAGTGATATTTTCCAATGAAAAAAAAGTGTAATTGAAAAATTCCTGACAAGCTCTAATCCTATTAACTTCACTGTTGTTGCACATATGCTAATGAGAGCCGTGTGTGTGAGACTGTTGCTAAATTTGCAAAACACAATACCCAGGACATGCATATCATATGTAGTTTGACATAGGCACATATGGTTTGTATTCTGTATTCTAAAACAATATTATGAACATTTTATAAGGTTGCAAAAGTGAGTATTGTAAATTCAAGAAATGCAAAAGTTATTGAGGCATGCACTTTGGACTCTCTCTCTGGTGTAATTGGCCATATACACCTTCCACTTCCTCTTCTCTACCCGCTTGTCCCTCTCATATTCCTTCTCTCTCTCCTCAGGGCCTTTCCTCTCTGGATAACCTTCATTTTTAGCAAATAGCATCTCTTATACGTGGCTCTAACACATCACTAGATGATATCATGAGCTGGTTGTCTTCTCTTAACTTCCTTCTGTCCTGTCAGGTCAGACTAAGTTCTGCAAGGAAAAGGATACTCACTCCATGGAATGTGGGCAGTGATTTGTAGGTGTGTTGTCCTTGTTTGCTCTTTGGACACTGAGCAGCAAGCACAGTTCAACAATAATTTTCTTAACACAACAACATAAATATATGTTATGGCATGTGTTATTGCCTATAGTTGAGCAATTGCTAATTTATAACGATTTATTTTTTTGACAAGAGAGTCCTTGCATCCCAAAATTATGTCAATTTTCTTATAACAGTGCCCTTTACCTCATATGGAAATAGTTATTACTCTTTTGCTAGGGTATGAAAGTGATTTGTTTTGATGCTCTCTTTCCCAGGCCTATGGAGAAGTCTTTGCTGATGTAAAACTCCAGTGAAATCAACAGGGCTCTGTTCATGCTCAAGGATTTGTCCTAACATTTTAAGAGTAAATGCAGACACAAATTTCCTCAAGAATTAGGACAGAGCCATTTGGGAAGGATGTCAGCCCAAAGGGTAGGAGCATCTTACTCTTTTCAGCAATGTTGGAGTCTAAGGTAGGTGTCTATGCTCTATCCCTAATCAATGGGAAAAGGCTGCAGAGATTAATTCCTCTTCAATGTTACCTGCTTTATATATCTTTGGAGAGGATAAATTTTTTTCTGGAGGCATTTACTGTCTCTAAATCAGAGATTTTAACCATGCTGCTTAGGCACCATGACTAATTTTGAGATGGCTAAGGTACAAGGAAATGAATCTCACATCTTGTTTGAGTTTCAGGTGACTCCTGAGCTGCTCCACTGAGTCCTCTTGCTTTCATGGTGTGTGATCTTTTGCTGCCACTTGCACAAGGATGGAGAAATTGGCAAGAGGAGGATCACACTGTGAATGTCCTGAAGCAGAGGAGCTGATCTAAGCTGCAAGTTCTGTGATGCACATTATCATGTTGACCTGAAAGGAAGTGCTTTTATTCAGCTTGACAAACTGAAATATTTAGAATCCAGTTGACTTGATCCAAAGGAATGTATTTTGCTTACATTTTCCCTGTGGAAAATGGAAGCATTTCTGGAAAAAATAACATTTTCCCACAGAAAACAATTTTTTTTACTTAAAAAAAAAAAAAGATGGAAAGTTTCCAACCAGCTGTAATTACAGTGCATACATAAAAGGGGCCAAATTGATCCTGTAAGTGCATTCTTGACTGTAGTCTATCCATAACCTCTGAGTGCTAGTCTTTGTAAGATCATAAGTTTTGAAAGTTATGAAATTTTTGTGACATTCATAACTTCTTAAAAATTCACATAAACGTACTGCATTGTGTTCTGTGTACAATGACCTATGCTAAAATAAAGGGCAAAACCACAATATGGGCGATCACCCATTAGGCACTGGGCAAAGACCACCAACTCATATTCATTTCTGGAGCTGTTGCTGGGTCTGATTCCAAGCCCCTGAAGGGTCCAGTTTTATGTCACTAGCAAGTCAAGAGGAGATGCAAATGATAATTCTTAAAGTGTGAAAAAGAATTTGGTCATTTACAGATGAGCTGTGATACAGTTTTCTTGGAAATAGGTACATTTTAGGGAGACTGGAGGGCTGTTGCTCTCCTCCCCACAACCCCCTCTGGAAGTAACAAGCTTATTGCATTTTACACCCAGGTGTTTGCCATAGAATCTGACACATAACCATGCCCTGGAAAACTATAAAACAATATAATTTATAGAAATAAACTGAGTGAGAATCATTATTTTTTATTGGTACCACTTAATGTGCAGAAAAAGCATACTTTCCAAAAATATGGAATAAACGTTCTGTTAGCCTTATTGGGTCCAAATGTTAGGGTTTAAATTATTTTACTATGCAAACTTTCTTTCATATCTTGGCAGTAGTGATTTCCATTTTTATTCCTTTGGTATCCATAATCTTATTAGAATCAAAAACATATGCTTTGAGATCATTGGACATATCCCTTCTCCCACCCTACCCCCTTTTTCTCCATGTTAAAAAATGCACCAAAAAGACTAACACTCTAGTTTTGAGAAGAACAGGAATGATATAGGAGAAAATTATTCAGACTACCAAGTCTGAATGGGAAAATGGTTTGAGAAGTGTAGTTTGGTTTTCATGCTTTTGATTTGGAAGTCATTAAAGGTGCAAAAGTCTCCAAGCCTCCCACCGGCTGCTATTCAGAGCCCCACTCCCTCTCCTGCAGCAGGAGGTGCTTGCACCAGGATCACAGATTTACAACATGAAAAAGAGTACAGGCAGATTTGAGCTTTATAACACTTCTGGGGATGTAATACTTACTGCAAACCTTACATCTTGATGTCGGGCAATCGTATCACTGGGGATGAAGTGTCAGCTCATTCTTATGGATTTATGAATATACTTTTTTTTATAATTTGTAGAGCAAAGACAAAGTTCTTAATATGTGAGTCCAGCAGTTTGGTAAAAGGTGTTGCTCATTCCTCCTGGTTGCCTTTTAGCCATGGGTTACTCAGCAGTTGAAAAAGAGCTGATGGCCTTTTTTTCGATATTTTCATGACAGCAGATAGAATTTTTTTTCCAATTTGTCATTATGAAAGCACATAAATTTACATTAAATTAGTGCTCATGGCAAGTTCTGACTACTAGAGATAGAAGCCTAACAAAGTACTTCCTTTTCTCTTCTGAAGCATCTACTACATCCTTTTATTAATCTTGCATGAAACAAGCTTTTATTCTTTCTGATGTCCAAAGCTGCAATGACAGTTGAAATTTCTGTCAGTAATGTGAGGGAAATATAAATTAAAATGGTTGTAAGTACTCCTGAAACTTCATGTAAGAGTAGCTCAAAGTGTGTAGTTAAAAAGTTCAAACATTTTATGGTATATGGATTCACTGTAAACGCCACCAAATCATCTTAATTCCCCCTGGCAGTGACATCATGTAATGGCTCTTTGAATAAAATTAGAAATATTTAATATTAAGTATAGTCCAAACTCTGAATTGCTTAAGGGAGCTATCATTTACTGAATTGTAGCCCATCAACTAATGATACTTAGAAACATCATCAGGGATATGTGAGTTGTTGCTGTATTTTTGGGAAAGACATTTTTTAATCACTGTTATGGGAGCAGAACAGAACTTAGCCCAAACAAAAAAGTTGCAACTTGTGCTTTTTTAATGACATTTTGAAACACTCACCTTTTGAGATTTGCATTCTGCTTTCAGCTGGATGAAGAGTCCACACTAATTTCATAGAGGTTATTAAACACCTTCTGGATGTAGAGGATTTTGAGGAGTTTTAGTCAATTCTACTGGCATGGCTATAAGTAAAGCTGGTCATTGAGAGGTGATAGGCTCTTGGTTCCTTTGGTATTTGATCCGCAGTATTATCCTGATATCTTTCACTATGAATTGTGTCTTATGTCATGATTCTGATACTTTAGAGAGTTAGGCAAGTTTCAAGCCTACCCCTTTAAAGATGTCAATGAATTTCATAGTTTTGTTTTATCCAAATTTACTCTGCTTACTCTAGTGCCAAAAGTTGCGAGGTAGTATTATACCTTGAACTTTAGTACGGAAAGTAGCTATTTGAGTGCAACATAAAATGCACAACTTAATCCACTTCTGAAACAGTTTCAGCCTTCCAAGTAAAAGGCAAGTTGCACTAGCTTCCTGGGCCACTTAATCCAAGTGCAGAAGGATATCAGAGTTGCACCAAGCACTTTTTACACCTCATGAGGAGACAGAAATCCCTCAGGTTGGGTTCATATAATTTTAGCATTAAACCTGAAGATAGCACTTGTTTTCTCCATGGAAAAAACAGGACCCTCAAGAAAGCTGGAAGTTCCCTCCTCTCTCTCACCAGTGTCTATGTCAATAGGCTGGGATGACTGACTCCTAAATGTTGCCCACTTTGTAGGCCATGCTATTTACGTTATCTGCTGATTAAACTGAGAAAGAACAATTGCGGTTTGTTTGAACTTGTTATGAACTAAGCCAGTTTGTCAAATTGACAGTTATGGCTAAGCTATAAACTCAAGTAAAACTTTTCAAAATGTGCCTGCAAGACCCCAATCGTTGTATTTGGGGACCAAAATTAAAAGAATCTAATCGAAAAAAGGAAGAAGGACATTGATTTTAGGTAGTACTAATGCTGCTCCTAGACAAGTAATTTTAAGGTACCTGAACTGGAAGACAAATATAATTTCTTTCTGGTATTTTTTGTTAAACAGCAATTGAACATACTTTCTGCATGATGGAGAAATGATTTCAGCTATAAATAGGAAACTGTTGAAGATAATTAACAATGATTTTTTTCTTTTCCAGAAAACATCCATAGAAATAACCAAATTAAAACAAAAATATTTTGCTGAAAAAGAGTAACTTTTTCCGGAAGAGATGAGGAGTGTTTTTCATTAGTATGAACCATGGGAAATATTGCAGCTTCATCAGTGAAGGCCTGACATACGATTTCTATCAAAGACACATTTCATTTACCCTAGGCTTATTCAGCACTACTCTTATACAATGTTCCCTACCAGCTGTTGTTGCTGCTGTTTGCTGGTAATTGATTGCTTTGTTCCTGGCCTGAGAAATTGTGTCACTTAGCACTTAAGCTTCTAATGGGCTACCAGTTTCTTCCTTTACCAAATATTAATAGTGCCAAAAAATACAAAAGGCCCCTAACAAAACTGAGGATGCAAGTAAAGTTTTGAGTTTTGTTGCTTAATTTCATCCTTCCCCGCATAAATTATACTGCAGTGAGTGTTCTCAACCCTCTAAAATAACACAAATTTGCTAAAGTATTTGCTTCCTTATGTATCAACCACATGTTCTATTTTTATCTCAGTGGTGAATCCAAGAAGTCAAATTACCCATTACTAATGGTCATGTGGCTGTAGCAGCTGAGATTCCAGAAAATGCCGAGAAAATGACTGAAAATGTCTTTGAGAGCATACAAGAAAAGCACAAGTCTGCACGCTTTGCAGTTAGCGATTAGATGAAGTAATGTAGATGCATATTTTTTTTGAAAGTTATTTAAAGAGTAGCATTCATCACCATTTTCGCTATGGATTTTCATTCTGGCACCATTTATTCATCTAACTTGAGACCACATTACACAGTTATGTCACTGAGACTTCAAGAGCACTGTGTGCACATGTGCACCAGCACATGTCAAGGCCATGAAAAAAGGCAAACTCTTATTGATTTCCTTTTTCAGTAGATGTTACTTGTTGAAAAGGGCAGGGAGTTGGTCTTGAGGCTTCATGGTTAATACATACTATGAAAGTGATGAATTCAAGCACAGAAGTGAGACTAATGGATCAATGTAGGTTTGGTTCTTTTTTTCTCTGAGTTTTTTTTTGATAGCTGCCTTTAGTAAGGTGGAATGTCCATCTACATGTTTGTTTCAAATGCTTATATTTAATTCATGCTGTATTTAAGTATAATTGATGAATGTGTTCTGTATGTAGCTGGCTGATAGTCCTATTGTCCACACTACCATGCTCATTCTTGCAATGTCTTCCAGAAAATTTGGGAGTTCTGGAAAAATTCCATGGCACGTGATCTCCCTAAAGGGTCAGAAATTTTTTATTTACTCAGCTATGCTAATGCCTCCAGTTAATGAGATCTTCATTAGAAAAATAAAATCACTTTATATAGAAAAGAAGAAGCCACAAGTTTGCTTGAAGGTGTATGCATTCAGTTTGGGAAAATGCTATACTGTATAAAAAATGCTTTGGAATTTGCCTAATGACAGGTTCTATAATTAGATTATACCTCAGCATTCCTGTTAATGATGTAAAGGAAGCTAGATACGCATTAAACATTTGATAGTTTTTATTGCAGACAGGAGGAAAAAAAGCATTCATTAGTTCTAATAAGTGTGAGTACTGAGCAATTCACTGGTAAGAGTGCAAGTCAGTTTATAGTTACAGGCGATAGACCTGGACCTAAATATGCAGAAAGAAAAGCCCCACATTTTTCTTCAGTGGTTCTAACCACAAGAATTTAATAAACATAATTTCCTCTTCATGTGTGTCCAAAGGCAAAGGTGAAGAGAATTTTTAAATTTCAGCAAGAAGAACTTGTACTGGATGCTGTCCAGTCTTGTAATACTACTTCTAAAACATAGACCTTTCTGCAAAGGAAGGAATCAATCCACTTGTTTGTGTTCAAATGCTGATCAGTGGGAGCCTTCCCTGATTAAGGCGTAAAGATCAAACCAGAATATTGTTCTGAAAGGCATAAACTGTGGATGTGATTTGACCATTATCAGTGTTCTGGGTCTGTTCATTGGGGCATCATAACGAGTCTCTGATCTCACGTGCAGGACTCATCGGAAAGGCTTGGCGTCATGTAGCACTAACATAAACAGTTTATAGTCAAGGAAATTGGGATATAAAATATCTGAAGGGGAGAATGTAGGCACAATGTGTGCTTTGAAAGTGCATTTGGGACTTGGCTGAAAAGCAAAAGAGGAAAGAATATTGCAAAAAGAATTGTGTAAATAACATGTCCATTTTTTTCCTATTCTATGCCAATCTGCTTTTGGATTACAGTTCAGTTAACATTTCTAAACCATAAACATTTGTACTGGGACAATATACTTAAAAATATTGAAATAAAAATTTTCAAAATGCATAATGAAAATTCTGCCTGACTCAACATTCTTTTCCTTGAATTAGATTTTCAAGAGGATCAATTTTTGCAATCAGTTTTCCCTGAAGTGCATTTTGCTTCTAGGTGGAAGTGCATGGTTTTCAGTCCCCATGCCAAAGCCCCCTCTGGGCTCCCATGGGATCCCCTTTGCTCCTGCCCATTCCTGTAACACCCTTTCCTTAAGATCTGCATATCCTGAGTCCATTTGCTGAGTCATCTTTATAATACTGCAATAATAAAGGGAAAAATGCATACCAGTGAAGAAAATGTTGACTTCATTCTTTTCAGTGGCACCATCATTGGGTAAAGTCTGGGTTTTATAAGTTCATAGCCAGGTGAACATGGATTGCTGACTGTTGGGTGCTGTATTGAAGCAGCCAGGGACATAAACCTATGGACTTTCTACAGAAACACTGGCTCTTAGAACAAATCTCTAAGGAAAGACCACTGAAGTGGAAAGGAAAAACCATAAAAAACCATGAACCATAATAGACAGTCAGTAGATTGTACAGAAAATGCAATAAGAGATTTTCTTGTAGTGCTTTATAATGTCTATGACAACGTTAAATCTTTGGTCTAGGAGTTGCTCTGTATGTGTTGTCCAGTCTTTTTTTTTTTCTGTTCTGACTCAGCTACTGTATCCATCTTCCTTTTTGTTTCTGAACAATTAATTATTACTAAAAATGAATATTCAGCTTTGGCCTAAACTCACAAGGAAACATTTTGGAGATGTTTGGTCAAAACCACTTTTCTTTAGTTATAAGTATGAAACAATATTCTCTTCACAGCTGCTATGGTAATAAAATCTGTACTTAAAACCTGACTTTTGTATGTCTCATTGAGAGTTAAAGTGCAAGTCAAGTTTTAAATAGATTGGTTCAGTAGCTTTAGAGTTCTGAATGCTTAACATTCATAAACATTTCTCCAACTAAAACAGCTTAAACAAATTCCATTTGGACAATTTCAGGACATTCCAGAGCCACTTATGGCCTCGGAGTTGGTGACAGACTAGTGTGATTCATCTGTATGACGGCAAAATGTGACAGCCTTGGCCAGGGATCAGGCCCTCTCTGGGCAAAGACAAATACATGCCCATGAGGGAAAGATGCATTGTTGCAAACTACCTGCTAAACATATATCACTATGAATATTTATTATTACTGTGTGATTCTTGTAATAATAAAGACACATACAGATGTAAAGGTGCAAAAAATAAATCTCTGAATAACACATTTTTCTTTCTTCAAGATAAGCCTTCCCCAGTACTTTTGTATTTTATCTTTTTTCATCTTAGCCCTGACTCATGATCTTTGCTTGCATAAACAAAAAACAAGGAACTTTAACGTGCACAGAAGTCTAGTCTCAACAGCACACTTAAACACAGAACACTCAAATTAAGAGTAAATATACAAAGTGAATTTGAAATAGACTTTACCTATTTTACTTTGTACACCACATTTTGGGAGAGATTTAACAGAGCTTTAAGTACAGAAAAGAACTTTTGCTGTTCTAAGCTGATGAATACTGAGGTTCATTGCCTTGACCTCAGATAGCCATGTATTGAGTGCAGAGGTAGGTTAAACTAATGCATTTCATCCCTCAGAGAGGTAACATGAGAATTAAGAGCACTGAGAGGTAAAGATGCATTACTTGTTCATATATCAATCCAGTGAGGTTGAACCCTCTGTATGGAAAGAGATAGGAAAACTGAAAATTATTAGCGCTTATTTTATTAGTTCCTTAAGCCTTACAGACCTCAGACTGTGCAACTCACCACCTATTTTTCTGCTAAGAAGATGAAAAGATCATCCGCCTAATTTGTCTGTGGTTCCTTGCTCCCCTGACATTCACACCCCGAACACTTAGAGTCCAGAGAAAAAAAAACCACAAGCAGAAAACAAATGAGGAAAATGCAACAAAATGCCATGATTTGTTGGTGTAGGTTTCCTGCAATTTTTTTAAATTTTTTTTTAATGAGGAGCCTTTTGTATCCTGTGTTAGCTTTTTAGGACTCTGCCTCTCCAGTGTCTTGGATTATATTGAGACCACAGCATCCTTCCTGTCATTCAAGTGAAATCCTCAACAGAACTCCCAATGACCTTATTTTCCCTTAATAAGCTGGCTATGGTATCTATTCTTAACTATGTCTATACTCTCAAGACAGGAATTCCTGTGTGCAATGACAGCAGTTTTGGGTAATATTGGATTACATAGAACTAATATTGTGTGAATCTTGGGGTGTTTTGCGCAGGGCAAGGAGTCTGACTCAGTGATTCTGATCGCTCTCTTCTAACTCAGCATATCCTATGAACCTATTATTGCATGAGTATTATCTAAGGTTTGGATTTCATAAGTATCAATTTGGAAAAGTGTGACCAAGATAACTAGATCCATGTCCGCATTCATAACAACCAGTCTTTATGTAAAATTCTTACCTCTCTTTGCCCTTCGGAAAACTTCTCTCAAATCATTACTCTATAGACTGATATAAAACTAATGTTTAGAAGTAAACCACCCCAGAAGCTGCCTGGTACTACATGGTTGTCTGTTATCATTCTGCATGCGCTTATTTATCTACCTCTGGCCTATCTCTGAAGTCTCCTGTTAAGAGATCCTGCCTCTAGTTCACTCGTCTCAAGAACTGAAAAGATGATTAAAAACACTTTTTGTCCACACATTAATAAGTAACTTAGCACTGAAGAAAGAGTAAGATTTTCATGGTACTGAAAATTGTTCTGATCATGATAATATAGAAGTTTCCTGTTATTGCACATCTGAGAAAGGTCTTGATTTGTGGTTGAGATGAAATCTCTCTGAGTTCATAATACATTTCTTCTCCTTTTATGTCTTGATAACCAGTAAAATTTTCATATTTTCTTCTAAGGTTTCCTAGAACAAGGTAAACCATAATTGTCAGGGTTATTTTAGGAAGAACTGATCTTGCTTTACCTCCAGGGATTGGAATAGGTGATCTTTCTTGAAGTATCCATTGTCCTGATTTCTGTGATTTAGTGATTTATCATCTTGAAGCCTTTTCAGTAGCACTGATTTCTAGTTATTCCCTGAAAAATTTATTAAAAAGTAATAGGGGCTAAGGAAAGAGATGTAGTTAAAACAAGGTTAGTAGATAGGTTCCCAAGTTCTTGCAGATGTCAGACAGCTATGTTATAGGTGATCATCTTTCCTTTGTAACTCTCTTATGTCTCATTCATGTGACATGGAAACAATTACATGAAAATGCAGATGTAGATTCCAGTAATCTCTTTGGAATAGATAAATAGACTTTGAAATAATTTACAAATGATGCACAAAATCTGTGAGCCATCTGCTCACTGTTGGGGAAAAAAAACACATTTCTCCCAATAGGCTTTTCATATACAGAATTTCTCTTTTCACACAGCAAGGAGTAAAACAACAGATAGCCAGCAGTCTGGAATGCAACTCACTTACATGCGCTCAGAGAGCTGCACTGTGATCAGCTCTCGTGAAAGCAATTAAGGCTAGAACTGTGTATATATTAAGAAACTGCTTTTTGCTCATCCAAATATGCAGCCAGGGCAAGGACCACTCACAGCAAGAACTCCCTGTGCTGTCTGTTCTCCAGACAGTAAATGAATTGAGGTAAATGTAAAATGGAAGAATGCAAGATGGGATTATAGCAACAGACCACAACAGGTGCTACCTATACTGCAATACCTGCTTCTGGCCAGCTCTTGACAAACTTGAGAACAATTTCTTCTGGTGTTATTCCACTACCTTGTGGAGCTCTGCCTGTGCAAGCCTTTGACAACGCTTACCTTCAAAGTCTTTTGTATTAAGTGTATAAGACTAAAATCTGCTTTAATTCAGAAGCAGGAAGGAGCTTTGTTATGCATTGCCCTTGTATTAGCTGATTCAACAGTTAAAATCCCTTTGAATTAGTGACATGTAAACTGCACTCTAAGAGTAATGGTCTAGAGGTCTTTTGTCTGATTCTTAATCATGTAAGTCACATAAATATTACTAATGTTTGCACAAGCCAAGTCACAGTGTTCTTGGTGGCAGAATTTTTAGCCTAGACTCCACTGATCTACAGAGGATAGTTCTCTACTGTGAGTCATAGTCTGCACGTGGCCATATCAGCACTTCAAATTTCTTGACAACCCCATCTGTGTCTGCTGGCAATGCTCTCTAGGTTTGACCAGAGTGGAAACAATTCAGAACAATTCTGAAGTAATTAAATGCTGGTTGCCAAATAATCAGATTCCCAGCAAGACAGTGTCTCACAGCAACTGACAGTCACATTCTTTCTTCCAGGGAGATCCTGCTGAAAAGTCCTGGTGTGAGAAAGATGAAATACAGGGTTGATGGGATTTGATGGGAGTTACAGAGGGGTGAAAGGGATTGTGGTAGAGTGGGAGGTCAGTTGAGCTATCAGCATGTGCCACCGTTCTGATTGAAGTGTCTACACAGTGACAGGCATATTGGTTGTAGCCTCCCTGACATCAGCATGGTTTTCTCTTGGTGTTGCATATCATCAATCATATCTGAAACAAGTGGGCTCAGAGTGAAGTCCAGTATGTTGACACTTTGAATTAGAGGTCAAGGGGTAGAGTTCTGAAGAGAAAGGGTACATAATTCCCAAGCAGATCCAGAATACTTAGTTATTAAATACCACTAGATTGATATAGGTCTCAGTTTTGGCAGCCAGTTTTATGAGGTACTAGGAATGAAGTCAAAATACCCCTAGTGTAGCACATTTCCTCCATCCCAACGTGTGTCTCCTGGGTTCCACAAGTTTTGTGAGTTTGAAAAAATTTAGACAAATTATTTTGAAGTATTCAGGTCCAAATATCAGTTTTGGTCAGTAATAAGACATGACTAACTGTATCAAAATTGGGAATGCCCTTATGGTAGCAGGTAATCTTAGACTGAGTGCTAAAGTAGATCTTATCACAGATGATATAGACTTCTGTAAAGTCTTCTGTATTAAAGTCAAAACAATTGACTGTAGCTCAGATCCGTGAGAGAAGTTGCTTAGCTGGGACCTTGGAGAGTCAGCCTTCCTCATATGCTTTCTCCAATTGCTTGGGCAAGGCTTTCTATTCACCCAAACTTAAAGGATTACTTACATGTCCAAATTTGGAAGAAAATGCTCAAAAATCTCAGTCACTGGCCAATGCAGGGCTATCCTCCAATTTACCATACCACACACGACTAAGAAGAACCCCATTGAACTCAATGGGATATTTCATTTGAACAAATGCTTGTGAGTGGGAACTAGAGTTATATGAAGAAAAGTAGTGATTAGATTCATACTTGTTTATGCTATCAACAGATATATTTTTCCACCCTTCTACCATCAAGTTTTATTTAACTCTGTGAAATATCTTATTGCAACTGGTAGTAATGCTGCTGTGATAGGTTCCTGCCCCAAGGGGATCCTATCTTGGCTCACTGTCATTTCAAAGGCTCAGAAATAAGGGCTGTTTAGATCATTTGCAAATTTGGATGGGGAATCTGTAGCACAGCAGTGCTGCCACACAGCATTCCCACATACGGTTTTTGTTACCCATTGTCTGTTCAAAGTGCTAGACACTGGCTGTGTGACTCCATTAAAACTTTCTCTTGTAATTTATTTATCTAGGAAACCACAGTTTACACTCAATGTCTAATTTCCAGTGAAGTCTTACTTTTATTTCCAGTTGAACTTTCTGAGGTACAAAGAAGTCCAGCAACAAGTGAAAGGTCACTTGGTGATATTAGCCAATGGCTCAGCCCAGATCACCACCCAGTGCCTTCTCCTTCTGGCTAGCTGGTAAATATTTCAAGATTTTTATTTATTTTTTTTATACTGTGCTGCACTTCTACTCACCTCTTTAAATTGCTCTTTTACGGAAATTGTAGTGTAAAAGCCCCACACATTGACCCTATTTGTGGAAAACTTAAACAAGATAATTTTGTAGACATGGAATGTATATCAAATGAGAGTATACACTGATGTGTACTCCACAGTCTTGGTGCTTTAATTCTCCGGACCTAGTGATCTTAGAGATCTCACTCCATTTCCTTTTATCCATCTGCACAGAGTATTACTGAATGGAAATCAATGGAAACAAGGAGATGAATCACGAATCATTCCAAACCATTCTGGCTTGGTGGTGGCACAGTTGCCCAAGTGTTCATGGATTTGTGATCAACTCCAGTTCTAATGACAAAGTGTTTATACAAGAAGTTTTAACTAAGATTATTAAATATTGTTTTTCATAGAAATCTGGTAGGTCATGTTTGTTCAACCACTGCCCCCTGCTTCACCCATTCTGAAATTAAAAAAAAAGCAAGAGTCCCTTAAGACAGTACCTTAGTAGTAGTAGTTTGATTGACTTGCTAGGATGGTAGAATGACAGACACCAGGATCAAAGGTGAGAGAGTCAGGACCAGAAAGGAGTAAGGTCAAATAAAATCAATACAATAAGTTTGAGAACTTAAGTAGAATTTAAAAGACAGAAGAGCAATGTACCTTTAATTACAACATTATTCAATCAATTTGCTTAATTCTACTCCAGCAAAAGAACTAAATTTTCTGTTTGAAAAGAGTGCAACATTCACAAGAAAACTGACAGCATAAAGAAAAGAAAAAAATGAAGTTATTTTTTTCCTTTATATGAAGGTCCCCTTCAAGAATTGTCTGTTTTTATCCAAGGTCACAACTGAGTACCAAGCTCTATCCCTGTGTGCAGTGTGGACAAAGGAGTGGCCAATCAATGTGCAGGAGAACCAAGCAGTGTGGAAGGACATTGGTGCCTGACGTTATGCGGCATAGAAACACCATGTGGGTATGTTTTCATCTTATATCTTGTCAGTGAAACTGTACATCCCAGCCTAAGGAGACAAGAAAAGAAGCAAAATAAATGGAACAATTAAATTTTATTCAATTGGCAAGAACAGAAAACCCCTTAGCTCAGCTCCTTAGTCTTCTGGTGGACTTTCCCTGCAAGGAATTGCTGATGGACCATCTCTTTTCATGAACATGGTTTTTGAGAGAGGAAAATAAAGTCATTTTATGTCTTGTAAATGCTCTGGAAAACATTTTATTGCTCTTCCTTGCACCCATACAGAAAACTGTATCATATCTGTGGTTATGCACTGCATACAGTGTTGACAATTCCAGAGGATCAAAAATAACAAGCCTGATTTGCAAAGCTATGGGATTAGTTCCCAAAGTATTGATATATTTCATCTGATTTATTTTAAAACTACTACATTGAATTGCTTGGCCTGTCTTCAGGCTTTTGAATTCTTCCTGTCTCTTTTCAGCCCCAGAGCACCTGGTTCCCTAAAGGATCATCCTAGATTTTCAGCTCCCATAGATGCATAGGATGACTCATGCCTTATTGCTAGAGCTCTCCTATCATTCCTAGTCTCATTGGTTCTGTCACCACCCATTTGTGTCTTCATTCCATATCTTCTCCTTTTTCTTCTCCAAAGACATATTAGTTCTTCCCTTATTTTTCTCACAGTATTTTTTATAATCCTGGCGATCCTTAACATAGACTTCCTCCTCTGCCACACCTCAAAATAAGGGTGGTCATTTTATGATTCCTCCTTTATTCCCTCTATTTAGCAGGAGAAGGAATGGTGGAGGGCTAATCTAGAGCCAGAAGCCAAGGCATGAAGAATTCACTCCCCAAGAGGTTAGACTTTTTCTGTCCTCTCATCCCTTCTGTAAGAATGGTGTTCAGACCTCAGAGAAAAGGGAGAGCTGTTGATTACCCCCATTTTACATCTTCTACTCATTGGCAGACAGTGTAAGATTTTTTTCCAAGGAAAATCAAAATTTAAGAGAAAACTGGAGCTGTTCTTGTTGAACTCGCAATGGCTCCAATTACAAATTAAATATCCTCTCCTCCACTCTCCCAACAAATTATATCATAAAAATTGCTTCCCGCTCTATAACAAATTATGAACACAGTGTCTGCAGAGTGCAATGATAAATGTTATCACCAACCATGTACAACTGTGACAGACTCGATGATCCTTGTTAGGTCCCTTCCAACTCAGGATATTCTGTGAAATATGTGAAAATAGATGTATCCTTCTCCTCTGATCGAATGGACCATCCTGCCTGTCAGAGGTCAGCATTGTTTCACAGCAGGGCTCCGCCTCCCCTGCTACTGTTTCTAGGTAGAGTTCACAGTGTAATAACCTGAGGCCACAGGACAGCTGAGGCACAGGAACTTCAGTGCTGGGACCAAAGCCCCATCTTGCCTGCTGGCCGGTGCCTGCCAGCTGCCAATACCAGCTGTTTCCTGTTGTACATCTACAGCACCACTGAACATTTCAAAATGTTTTTAGCAGGGATGGGAAGTGTCCAAAGGAAGCAGACAGGATAAAAGGAAGGAGAGTTCATATTGCCTGCTGGCACTGTAAAAAGACCTGGGAGTAATTTAGAAGTGAAAGACCTAAATAGTTAAAAACTTCAAATAAGTTGTTGTTGCTGCTAGCTCTATTCCTGTCACCTCCTTAAACTCTATTCCTTTTTTTGGATACTTGGAACAGGTTCTTTTCTTCTTCCTGGTAAAGTGAATTAATGAGCACTTGAAGCTACTCTTGGGACATTTCCAAAAGACAGCAGTATTTTCAACTAATATATATGTGTGTTTTTCAACATAATTACTATTCCACTTCCTTAATCTGTATCTGTATATTTATACACATATACTTAATACATGGACAGATATGTATATTTCAGAGCGGGTTACATTTTTCTGGAAGGTAATATTTAGTTAGAGATTTTGCTCTTGTTTTGGAGTTCAGTCCTGAGCTTTCTCATCTTGCAAATGACCACTGTGGCTCTATAATAAATTATAAAGACAAAATCACCTACCCCCCTGTTATTTAGATCTTGCAACTGAGCTGCTTTGGAAGGAACAGTTATTATAATCCATTTACAATAATCTTGTCTTTTCAAATGTAAACTTTGAAAAGTAGGACCTGTATTTTTTTTTTATATTAGTTGGGAAATACAAAATACTCTTAGATCTTGAACTAAAATACTAATTTAGTATAAAATAATAATAATAACAACAAAACCAAAATTGTGACCTTTACTCCCACTCTCTTGTGTAGTTACATTAAAACGTTGTTCAAGGAGTTGCATCAATGATCTTAAGTTTATTCTCCTGGATTAATGCCTGATCCATCTAAGAAGGTGATTCTACAACCTGAGCTGTTGTGATATATTTCTCTGCTACTTTGTCTAAGTTTATATCAGAATTTATGTTCTGTTATCATAGTGGTAATTTAAATAATATTGTGGTAATTGGGACTAAGTATTAGGTTGTATAAATTCAAAAGGAAAAATCCATTTCAGGCATCCAGTTTGATGCATGAAGAAAAAACTGTTTGTCAAGTTATAAACGTTTTTGTTTTTAAATGTCTAGTGGAGGAAGGAAGGTTTTGTGATTGATATAATAACTGGACTGGGAGTTGGAGAACCTGGGTTCAATTTGCAACTCTTCACAGACTTCCTGTGTCACCTTGAATAAGCCATTTACATTTCCCAGTTCTTTTTCCTCCCATCAAAAAAGGAATAATTATATCTACTAACATCATAGGAGGTTTATGAGACTAACTTAAGAAATGAGACAAATAACTTATAGAAGAGTTCTGGCTCTTGGAAGTTGCTCTACAACCTCATGTTCTCAATATGCTCACAACACCAGACTTCAGAGCACCCTGGAGGGTCTATTTTATCTACTCTGCATATGAGGATCTATATTAAACTAAGCTGGATAGGAAGGATTCTGTTACTTGGTACTGTGCATCTGGGAAGGATGATTTCTGCAATATTTTTACTGCTGCTGATCTGGGTTGGTCCTACTTGTGACTCTTTGTAAGTTAAAAGGCTGTCCAGAATGCTCAGGGTATCTGCAACAAATATAACATTTAAATAAATAATTTTTAAAAAAGCAATTAAAATAATTATATAAGGATATGAAACATTTGGAGGGGTCTTGCAGAGTTTCAAAAAGTTGAAGAAGTTCTTATGTGTTATTAGAAGTTTGAAATTGAAAAGATCTTCAAGTTTTAATTTTTCTCTTTTGTTAGATAAAGCTTAATTCCTTTTAATTTGTAGTCATACATTCACAAGCAATGTATATTTTGTGTGTATTGGTGCATGAGTGTATTTACATGTGTAACTATGCTTTTGCACATGTAATGTGTATGCATAAAGAAAGTTGCTTCTGAGTGCATGAACTTCTCTATGAAAGTAGGAACAATAATTTTTGTATTGCAGCTGTGGCTGTTTTCAACATCAAAGCGAAATGAAAACAGTAAAAGTAAAAGAAGAGGAAAAAAAAGAAACATAAACCAAAACTATTATTAGAGAAGAACAAAGGAACTGATCCCACAGACAGTTTTTCAACAGCTATTTTTACTGGTCTAGTGCCGGTCCTCTTAACTCTGTCATTTTTTCTGTTTTGTTTGGTGTACTATTTTTTTTGTTCACAAGTATCACTTATGTTTGGGTTGATTTCAATTATGCAGGTGTATGTGTTAAGTAAAACCATACTGAAGTCAAGGAAGTGCAAAAATCAGCACCCTCAGTAGTTCTGTAGGGACTCATCGCCTTGATCTGCCGGGCAGGTGGCCTTTAGATAATATACATTTAACAACTGGTCCAGCATTTCAATTATCGTCCCTGGATTTTGTCGCACTGTAAAGCAACCCTTCAAGTAAGCAGCTTCATTCCCTTTTTGTAGTGATCTGAGAGAGCCTCAAGACTGAAAGCCATTGACATTCAGAATTTGTACTGATTGACAAACAGTCAAAAAAAGACTCAAAAATCACATAAGTAAATAAAAGTGGGAAACTCCTGGTTTCCTTTGGTACTTCTTTCTGATTTACAGTTGTGGTCTAGAAACTGGAATTTTATAGGAGGAAAATCGAGAATCTTTCTTAATCATATGTCCCCAGGAGGTGAAGCTTGATGGAAAAGAAACAGTAAAGTGTGGTAAGATTCAGGATGCAAATTATGGGAGTTGGCAAAGATGAAGTCACATACTCCTCTGCTTCTGAATCTTGGATTGACAAAAAGAGGTGGGTTTTCAGCATCTTGCAGAAGTTGTGCCATAAATGCTTTCTGCTGAAGCAGCTTCTCTTCCTTTTATGGGACTGATGAGAGTACTGTGACTGGTAGCAAAGATTTTTTTACTACTAACAATGTTCCATAAATAGATTCTGAAGAAAACCTGAGAGAATATTTTTAAGAATGTTTTTATTAAAGAAACTGAGAAACTTAGCTGACTAAAAGATGGGATTTGCCTACTGGAAGATAACTATTTACAGTTTAGGCTCTGAAAACTCATCACTGGGATAAGGGAATGCAACTGCTAACTAAAGTAGAGTAGGACCCACAGATAGGGTGCAGATAGGAACAATAAAATCTGTTTGGTTTTGTCACTCTTGGGAATATTTTCAATTATGTTATCTAAAGAAGACATTAATTCACTGAAAATCAAAACTGTGGATACAGCCAAAATAAAATCAAAGCAGTAAAAGATTGTTTGCCCCATTTTTGATGTTATGATTAGTTTGTGACAGGCCAATCATTGTTATTTCCCATTGGATCAGGTTCAGAATTCTCTCTCTCAGCACCTGTTTCTGGCAGTGCAATGTCTATAAATGTCTATCTGGACACAGGTGTGGAATCCAGATATGTAATTTTCCTAGATGGTCCCTGAAGGGATGCAACAACCTCAAACGAGTCATTGCTTCAGAAAGTTAAGTAGGAGCTGTCTGAAACTAGCCAATAAGAGAGACCAAGTACAGGGACCTAAAGTTAACAATTTCTTTCAAACTGCAGCTGTGAAATCCTGGATGCTGATACTAATCAGCATCTTCAGCTGCTTCAATATGGAGCAGAGAGAACCACGCTGAGGAACTTCCTATCTGAATGTGAGTAATTGTTCAGAAGTGAAGGCTTGGGCTCAGCGTGGGAGGGATTTAAAAGCAGAGTTGTCATTCTCTGAGAAGCTTATCCCAACCAACAGCAGCTAATTAAGCAGGTTGGCTGCGTAGGTGGAGAGATCTCACTGAGTTCCTCATTTCTGGGAGCTGAGCCACTGCATAGGTCAGAGTGCAACTCTTGTGGACACATTATGAGCCCCTATGACTGAAAGGAAATGATACCAAGATTCAATTTTCCACCTGCTCAGTACTTGATCCTACCATTCCTCTCTTTGTAAGTGGTTGCCTCCTTCAGTCTGGACAAAAGCCACCATGATTGCTGTGCTCTGCATAGGAGAGAGTGGCCGTGTTTATGCACAAGTTCTGCTAGTGAGTCACGAATCAGGCCTTCCTGTGGGGTAGACGTGTGGATAGGTTGTTTCTTGACTTGTGTATGGATTGCTTGGAGCTCAGAGTGGGCTAGCTGTGGACCCAGTTTACTGAATTAGTGAGAGCAAGTGTTCCTCAGCTCTTTCCCCAGGAGCTAGTATGGAATACTGTCTTTCTTTGGGCTACCTTTAATTTATATACACTGAGCCCTTTCAAAAGGACTTTGTTAAATCTTGATCATGATCATTCTTGGGGTGAGTACGTTTAGCTTTGGAATTACTTGATAACATGTGGAATAATATTTACATTGGCCTACTATGAGAGGAAAACAGGAATATTTCAAACTGTGTTCCACATGTTTACTTTTTAAATCCTCCTAAGCCAGCTAATTTTTACACTGAGTCTGTACATCCATTACCTGGTATCACATACTCAAAGAAACTGTCTATGGACTAGAGCTAAGAGGTCATCATGTTATTTCCCTGCACATACAAAATCACTCCCTGCAGAAACCTTTGTTCTCAATGGTATTGTTTTGTCTTGCTTTAACTAACTATCAACAGTTCTATCATGAATTCCCTTGGGAAAATGTTCCACTGAGTATTAGACCTCACTATTAGGTATGTGACTCTGGCATTTTGAGTATTTTTTTCTTGGATCATTTTGTCCCTTAAAATTTATTATTTTATTTACTATGATGTCACTTTCGCCATGCAAATGAAAAAAAATCCTTTTAAAGCATCAGCAGACTGCTGAGGGATGTTAGAAATTATACTGAGAACCTTCACATCCAGGGTTTGATCTCGTTACCTACTGGTAGACACCTTTTGCCCTTTCAAGATGGGATCCAGTATGGGATCCTGGCTGGCCTCCTGCTGCTGATCAGAGCCTCCTGCTGCTGTCAGACCTTGACAACCTTATGTGGATGTGTCAGAGAGTGTCTTCTGATGGCTCTCAGTACTTGTGTTAAGGGAACTGAGTTGCACAAAGACCCCTATTTTAAGAATGTGAGTCTTCAGAGTAAGGTAAGTATGATAAGACCTAATGTAAAGTTTTAGGAAAAGTCTTCTGCAATGAGGATTCCCTGATAAAAGATGGGCATGGGGATTATCTGCTTCTTATGGCTATTCCAACCTAGTTTCTACAGGATGGAAGAAATGTTAGAGGTGGGAATTGGCTGTTAGACCAAGATACCTAAATGAGTACTACAGTCACCTGGGCATGGTTCTGTCTGACTGTATTGGCTACCCATCATGGTGGGGTTTAGTAGCCTACATAAGAGCTTTTGCTGTGTGAGAGGAATCTCATGGTCAAAATTCAGCTGCTTAGATATATGTGCCTGCTGTCATCTGAAATGCTCTGATATTTCCAAACTAGCCACACCGGCTGTTTTGCCTATAACATAGGACATGTGATAGACCCACACGTATCTGGAGAGGCTCATGGAGGTGGTGGAACACCTTAGGCCACCTAAAATAGTGCCTGTATTTTACCTATGTTTAGACAAACTGAATCTCACCCTGAATTTAAGAAGGATGAATATTGAAATCTCTCTCAAAGCTTTCAAGAGCCATATTTATTCAGCTAATTTAACCACACAAATTCTTCCATTTGCTGATGTGTTTTAATGCCTTTCTCTAATGGTCCATTTAATGCTTCTAGTTTGTAGTAGAACAAGTAGAAGTTAAAAATTTAAAATATGAAGTATTCCACTGGTACCTTATCAAAATATGCTTTAATATGATAGTCGAAGCATGGAGTGTAAAGTACATGATTAGAATGGCTCATGAACACCTGGGATATTTACATTATCATCTAGCTTGGCATCAAGCTTGAGTATCCTGGTTAAAAGTGTCTTCCTCTCCCCCCAGTCATATAGTGAACCAAACAAGAAGCACGTGTGCTCTGAGTATCACCTGAACTGAAAGTCTAAAATCAATAGAGCATCTGACTATCACCTACCAAAAGGAGCTGCCAAGTACTGCTCTGGAACTCTGTAGTTAGAATCCTTATTTGTGAAAATGAGGTTTCTAATGCTGTCTTAGTGCAATTCCACAGTGATGTGTCCCAAGAAATGGGTTCCTCATTGCCAATAACTGAGGAACAAAGTAATTACATACTGAAAACACAAACTAATATGGTTGCATGGACAAAAAATTCTCTTATTGCCTATTGTTCAACTTTTTGGGTCAAATGTAGCGACAATAGTTCCATATGAATTATTTATGTCATGTATCTTGAAAAAAAATTGCTTCTAGAAGGTGCTATTTTTTTGGTTGGATCAATTAGTTGTTTGAACTTCTGCAAAGATTATAACACATTCAGCTTGTCAATGCCTCTATGTCTGAGATGAAAAATGCAAAATTTATTATGTTCTACTTCACTGTCATCTCTTGCACAGGAATTTTGTTCTGCTCTATTTGGATGTGAAGATTTCTTTGATAAAGCTTTTTATTTGCAGTAAATGATGAAAAAAATCATGTTGACACAATGTCAGACTGGGGAATGTAAAACTAATATGCTTGGTAAACTCAGGAAGAACAGACAACAACCCTTGTTTACTGCTTTAACTGAGGAATATCACAGAATCATAGAATGGTTTGGAAAGGACTTTGAAGATCATCTAGTTCCAACCCCCCTGCCATGGGCAGGGACACCTTCCACTAGAACAAGTTGCTCAGAGTCTCATCCAACCTTGTCTTGAACATTTCCGAGGTAGAACAGCCGCAACTTCTCTGGGCAACCAGTGACTCACCACCCTCACAGCAAATAATTTCTTCCTAATATCTAATTTAAACCTGACCTCTGTCAGTTAAAAGCCATTCTCTCTTGAAGTATCACTACATGCCCTTGTGAAAAGACCCTCTCTATCTTTCCTGTAGGCTCCTTTAAGTACTGGAAGACTGCTATAAAGTCTTGCTGATCCTTATAAAGGAGAAAACCCCTGTAAACATATGCATTTGCAGATGAGAAGATTGCCATTGATTTACCTGGTTTAAGACAATGTTTAGCAAACACTTGTACTAACAGAACTAACAAAGTAGTGTACCAAGACTTATACCCACAAAATCAACATTACAATTAGTCAGGCAATAACAGCTGTGTAATTAGACCCTGGAATTTTGCTGTCAAGAGCTACCTCTGGTGTCATATGTGCTTTGTGCTTTACACAGAGATTTGCAATGCAGAGTATGTCTGCATTTCTGCTGACCCTGTACATTACAAATCATGAGCTGCATTCTCTCAAAATCATAAGATTAAAAAAAATCATAAATCTGGAGCTCTTTTGATTTATCTTCTGTCATCAGGGGTGTTAGCTTTCAAGTCTTCAGGCTTGATGTGTCCTTTTTTAAGAGAGGAAACTAAGCTTCGTGCATAATCCTGTGCTGAAAAGTAATTTTAAAAAGAAATAGAGAAACAAACACAACCCCTTGCTTGAGGGACCCCTTAAGAAAACTGTAAGGGTCCTCAGTGCTAACCTGTAACTCTCCTACTGTGTTTCACTTATATAACTGTATATTTATATTTGCCGTACAACTTCATTAACTCAAACAGGAAAATACCCCAGAATACGTTGCAGTGTGCTTCACAAAGTTCTGGACTAATTAATTGTGTCTCTTTTCATGTTTTTACATTCCCTTCGAGAAGTACTGATGAAACTTCACCTCAGACATCGTTTTCTGGGGAAAGTGAAAATATAATTTGCCTTTACTTTCACATTCCTACTAGAAATGGTCTGTTGCTTGCAATTCAAATGACACAGCAGCTCAGGGTTTCCCAAATGTCTTGACATTGCTTATGTTTTATAATCACTTTAGGCATCCTTCTTAATCATGGCTGATGTGTGCATATCAGCAAATGCAGAAATTTACTTTGGGTCATTTAATGGGGCCATAAAATTACCAGATGGGTAAATGCAGCTCTTCCCTCACAGTGCATGCAGGCACTCATCCAAGCTGGGAAAGGATCTAACCACACCCTGCAGAGCTGAGGTTGTGCATACATGCAAAACTACTTTTGTGGATGCGACTGCGGAGAATTTACTGCTGAAGCCCCAGGGAAGTAGAGCCGGGGTGTGCCCACTGTGGCTCTCATGGCAATAACAGGCACAGCTTCCAACTTGGCAGCTCGGTTCAGTCTGAGCTTCAAATATTCATCAGAGGAGCTAGTGGAGATTAACTTTCAGAGTTAAGTCAGGAGAGTAGTTTGCAGTCTTAATGACCCTAAACACAACCCGTTCCTGTCCTGTACTTACACCTCTGTGTACCTGAAGGTATAGAAGAGGAGAGGTGGGATGAAATATGAGTGTCTTTGGAAGGAACTAATGCAAAAGTGTGCAAAAGTATATAAATATTCCTTTGAGCTTTCACTGCTCCTGGTAAAGGTAATTTTCACAGAAACTCTTTGCTGCTTGAATTGCAAAATTTGTCACTGTTATTTTCAAAAGTGGAGATTAACGATACTTTCTGTATTCACTGAGAGTTGGTACCCAAAGATAATGGATGAATGAGCACCTGTTGGTTGATATAGTGAGTACTGAAATAATGAACATATTTTTGCACACCTCTCCATTGTTCAAAATATACTGTCTTACCCATAAAGTAGATAAAATTACTGCACATGTAAATATATTTTTCTATATTCCATAATTATACATAATAAAATTATATGTCTTATAAAAATTATGTTAGTTTTATACCTTATTTTTAAGCTGGAACTAGTCGGCTACACCTGAAAATTTTTATGAACAAAATAATAAAAAAAGAGGAAGTGATAAACACAGGAAAAGTTGATCAGAGAGCTTTCTATCACGTTCTGTGCCCAGAGATGTAACTGCTCTGAATGTTGCTCTTCTTACCTTACCTATAATCGAACTCTAAATTAAGGTCATAAGGATATATTTACATTTTTAGGTATGGTATTTTATTTGAAAACATACATTGCCATGTTCTTCCTATGTCTGTTTTCTTCACATTTTAATGGATGTGATAAGTGAGGTAGCTGTATACCTTATATTCATTCTTTAAAAGGAGCTAAAATTTTCTCCCCTCCTCTCATATTTGCCAAGGGAGGTTAACTTTTTGTACAGATAATGCCTAAGTTAAACTGGATTTAGAGCTGCATTGGGTCAGTTGTACTGGAACTTTCACAGGATCAGATCCTACTGTTTTTGAACTGATGGGAACAAAACCAGGTTCACAGTGTAGAAAGCTTGTATTAAATTTTGGTTCAGTAGAAGGTATAGAAAGAATATAGTTTCTTCTTAAAATGATTTATTTAAATTGGTAGACTAGAATTATACTTAAAACCAAGTGTCTAAATGCACCTGTTTAAGTCAGCTTCTTGTTCTCTCAGGTATTTAGGCATTGAATTTTCCCCATTAGCAGCATGATTGACACTGTGGTCCCTACAATAACACATGATTATAACTCTGAAAATAGCAATTACATAAAATGGAAACCAGATGTTTCGTGGAATTTGACTCTCTTGGTTTCTCAGTGAAGTAGATGAATTTGTAAAGCAGAAAACCACAATCATTATTCAGATGGATTGTACATGAATTAATGACATAATATCTAAATCATATATGGTTGAAAATAATGATTAACTTCAGCTATCAAGATAAGCTAATGGAAAACAGATTTTTTAAAGAAAAAATCAAGGACATGCTCTTTTCAATATACTTTATCTTTACAGTAATAACAAAACCAGACCTGCTTTAACATTTCTTTATCCCTTAGATATCAAGGATTTACGTTAAAAATAAACTCTTCACAACTTTTAACCTCAGGGAGTGAGCTAAACAACTGTTCTTGCTGTTTCTTGTTGAAGGCAAGTGCTTTACCTTCTCAGGCTGGAGTAAGTTTGATCAAATCACCTCTCCTTATTCATGATGTTCAGTGAACAAACTTCAGCAAAGGTTCGGGTTTGTGCCTACATAGAATTACAAGTGTGGTGGTGTTGCTCAGTCCACACAGCCACGTTCACACCACAGACACAACACGGGACTCACTTTGGCAGACCAGCAAGGCAGCTTGTTGCCCCTCAGAATCTTAATTCATTTATAGCAATGAATATCAACCCTTGGTCAGCAGCATCCTAAGTGGTTAAATTTATGAAAGACCTGGCACATCATTTTCACTATCATGTATTCTCAATGACATCATCATTGTAAAATTAGGAACTTTCTTTCTCTCTTTCCTGCAGATGTGGAAGTTTGAAATTGCATTCCATGGTCCTGTGCCACATTTCATCAGCGTTTTTCCTTTGCTTTCTCCAAAGACTGGCCACATGTGGTGTGTAGATTGCTGGTGCTGTTTGGGATCTCATATCAAATACTGCTACCTAATCCCAGGCGGCCTCGGCGGGCCCACACCTGCAGCTGATTGAATCCTCCCGGAGTACAAAGCCCTGATTTACAGCATCAAGGATACAGGGCCTGGTTGCAGCTGGGCTTCAGCAGGAAAAGGAAGTTGTTCATCATCTTGTGTGCATTTCATTAACAATAGTGTACCCGATATGTAGCTTATACAATAATTTCAAATCACTGACAGAGAGCATTATGGTGTTTGGCATTAGGAGGAAAAATACTTCAGGATGGGCAAATTAAATCTGAGCGTGAGGTTTTCATGTGACCCAGTGAAGGTCCACATGCTGATTTACACTGGGAGGGCTAATTTCAAAATATTTTCTTTCCTTGACTTTATCCCATTTCTTTCCTCTTGTTTGATGAGCAAAGTGATACATCACTGTGACCCTCAGTGTATGAGCATAGAGGAAAGCCACCTCAAGCTATAACCCTTTCAGAAGAAAAGGCCTGGAAAAAGAGTACTGAAGAAAGAGATGATCATGGTTATAAACCTATTGTTGTCTTTAAAAACAAGGAACTCATGGTTTAAAAATTAGCTTTGAGATAAATTCTGCATGCTGGGCCACAAAGGGATTAATCTAAGATCTGCATCAGTTAGCTGTACAGCCATGTGAAGAAAGGGGCACAGCTGGGATGATGTTCTTCAAGCCTGGGAGTCCTACCCTTACAGTATCTACATCCCATGAATTTAGAAGAGATTGTGGGTACTGTTTCCTGGCAGGACAAATCTTGCACTTCTGTCGCTAGTCTACAAGGTTTATGACTTACAATTCAGTGGTTTAGCTCACCTACAACAGATTATTCTTTACAAAAATGTTGCATACTTTATGAAATTATGTCTTTTGAGTGTTACCTCACTTTCCCCCTTTTCAGGATGACCTGGTTTCCTATTCAAAAGAATTTATTTTTTTGGTGACAAAATTACCTTGTTTTCTTCCACTTTCCCTAATCAGAAGGCTTACAAACAGGCTCACAGAAACAGCTGTTGTATACATGAGCCTTTCAAATTCAAAAGATGAAAACTTTGGATGAATAGTCTCTAAACTGAACTCACAGTCTTTTTTTTTTCAGAAACAATTAAGTAGTTTCCTGACTAAATGGTACTATTTACTCTCAAAAGTCACTGAACTTCTTCAATTGCAATGTCAAATATAATTTATATTTGAAGTAATTGAGAAGAAAAATCTTTGAAAAGTGCATCCAATATCTATACAAATTGAGCATAATTCTGATGCTGCTAAGACCGAGTCTAACACTAAGACAAATAAAAAGTCCCTTATTGACTTGCTGATCAGGGAATTAAAAAGATTTCTTGAATGACATAATGTTTAAGAACTATGCAGTCATAAATGCAATTTACATGGGCTAAGATTTGCTCTCAGAAATTCTTAGTTCATTAGTTTTATTATAACATATCATAGTTCTTACAGAAAAGCAAAACAAAAATGAAGTATTTGTGATTAAATAAAGTGGTTGTTCTATATCCATTTATTTCATTAATGTGCAACACGAAATGTTTTGCTGGAAGCAATTCTCTTTAATCTGTAAACACAGTTGATGACCACAGCTCTTTATACAAGAAATAGCTTTAAATGTTTAAATATGATGTTAAAAGTCTACAAAAAGAAAGGTAATGATTTGTTGTACTCATGCTCTTGTGATCACACCATATGTGTGGAAATTGTATGAATAGTATCACATTAATTAGTGTGGTTTACAGAAAAAAAAAAGGAATTGCAAAGTGTGTAAGACATTACCCAAAAGACTCATTTGCATTTATGCAGATAGTTTTAGAGGTATAAATCACATAGAAAACTCAGCTGTGAATGTTGGTTTGCAGTGAGATTCTTCTTGGCTTCCTGCTGTGAACTTCTAAAATTATTAAATAAACACTATTCTTACAGGACATATTCTTACAGGACATATGAGAATACAGATAGTGAGAGTGTTTCTGTGTCTCTGAGAGGTTTTTCTGACTTAATCCATATTTTCTTTAGCACCCATACTGAGCAACATTTTCAGACTCATTTCAAGGTGCTCAGTTATGAAAAATTGTAACTTCTTGAATTACCTTAGCCTCCTCAGCCTTTTTTCTGTTGTTCCTTATGGTGTCTCATTGCACATCCATCCTAAATTTGCCGTTCCTTACTGATGATAAGGTCCATGCTAAAGGCTCAACCCAAAGCTTTCAAACAGCTTTCTATTTGCTTTTTCTCTCCTAACCTTTACTCTTCTTGTTCTCTAATCTAAGTGAACTAGTCATGGTTAATTTTTTTTTTCCTCTAGCATGAAGCATGTACGTGCTGTGTTTGTAGGGCACAGGTATTTCATCAAGAGTTTCAGGTCAACATATGTCTGACAAGTGGCTGGTGCCTCACAACATAAAGTCCTAATGTATCAGAGACACCTCATTGCTCCAACTTGTGACCACTTGGGACAGCCCCTAAACCCTCATTGTAATCAAAAATACCTTTTCCTGTTTGTTCCAATAATCATATACCTGCCTACCTTGTTAAATACTCACACCACCTGGCTGTCCAGGCCTGGTGATAATGACCAGCATCAGCCCTCTAAATTTCCTAGTCTCAGCTTATTTACACTCTCTCCCATGCCATTTTGCTCATGCCCTAGGTTTTGAAAACACAATGTGAAAATGATAAAAAATAGGAAGACTGAAAGTATTTGTCCCAGATGGGATATCCTGATTTCACAAAGGGAAGAGTATAGGATAAGTTATCTTGCATTTCTGAATCCAGAAATATGAATCTAATTGAGGACTGGAACAAATCCATTAAATTTGTCTGTAAAAATAATTTCCCTTAAATAGTTATCCATACAGTATTGTTGCTGATACAGTTGTAAAAAACATTTAGCACTTTATAATCCAATCTCTGCTCCTATGCAGGCCTGGGAACCTATTATGCTTAGAAAGGTAACAACTTTTACAAAGTGTTCCTCATGGAAATCACCTGGAAAACTTCCAGGATGGCATTCCAGAAGTTATAGTTTTAGCAGTCACAGAAATGCACCACACTGCATTTCCAGATCCAACATACAGTAAAATGATTGTATGGGGTAGCACCTTCACCTTAACCCAAGAACACTGTTATTTAATTGTTTAGCATTTGATATGCAATATGGGATACTCTAAAGCTCTCAGTCATTGCTGGCCTACCTCTGCTCACAGAACAGCCAAGGGTAAGACCTGAGTTGACTTTACAGAAAGCAGAGTTAGACAAATACTGAAAACCTCTGGCAATTCTACATACGTGCTTGGATTGGTCATGTACAGCTCACAGTTCCATATGTATAGGCATGCGTGTTTGGGAAAGGCATTGTAATTTCTCTTTGAACACAGTTTCTTTGCTACAGCAATTTAATGAACTGCCCTTTTGATATTTTGGCAAAATCTTTATCTTTTGCATGCCTCTAGTGTCAAAATTTTATTTGGCACAGTATACACAATATCATGACTTTAAAATAGCACAGAAATTAATTGAAACCTACTCTACAGCATTTTAAAAAATCCATTTCATAAGGGGCCAATATGTTCATCTCTGACTCTTCAGCTTTCAGCTATTCCATGGGTATTGTCATCATGGTTTGAACCATCTATTAGACATGCTGTTGGGTTTTTATCTATGTGTACAGTAATATAAATACAACTGAACCCAAAGCATGGACAAAGCATGAAACTTATCTTTGGAGGCATGTCAAACTCAGAGTTCCTGTGTAGCTTAAAATATTAAATTTGCTGTATTTGATTGGCTATTTGTTAAAAAAACTTCTAGGAATCCAATGCAGATTTGGTAGCTTGCCATTTTAGCTAACTGCCTAAAATTCACATATTTAAAACGCGTACTCTCTTTCAAGAAATGACCACTGAAATATAAAATCAGGTACAATGACAAGAATCAAAAAGCACAAAAAAAACTGTACAAAGAATCCTAGTGTTGTTTCAAGGACTTTAAGGAGTGAGTTTTCTGGCTTTTTTCTGAGTAGATTTCAACACGAATGTCCAGACTCGGTACAGATACAGAAGTTCTGTGTCTCTTTTATAGAAACTGAGTCTAAACGAGACCCAGCACAAAGATATATGGTCAGTCATCCACCCTAAGTGGAATTAAGTACTAGAAACAATGTTAAGTAGCTTCTTTGTGTTGAAAACTACTTGATTTAGAGCTAGATTGGATGTTACCTCTTTCTTCTTCTCCCGTCATGCTTCTTCAAAAAAACTGTGATATGAGGAAAAAGATTGATTGGTTTACAGAACTTCTTGACTATATTTTTTTTTAAATTTCTTTGGTAACACATCACTCCCTCTCCTAATACTGTCTGCTTTCCTTTTCAAGCTCCCTCAACCAAGAGATCTATTTTATCTAGAAAGAGGGAGGCATTGTAAACTGCAGAATATACAGGGAAGATTTCAGGAGGAGAAGAACTATTCTATTCTATTTATTTATTCCTAATTCTTCAAGCAAGATGCCTTACCAGTGCTAACATGCAAGGATTCTTCAACTCCTTAAAAAGTAACTATATTTTACTTTGGAGAAAATCTCTCCTTAGAACCATTTCTACATGTAGTCTTTCTTTTCTTGAACGTTACTGCAGAGGCTCATCCTGCTCCCTTTCATTTCAGTTCACAAATCATTATTTTTCCAGCCAAAGACTCCTTTATTTGGTAAGTAGCAGAGCAGAACTTTATCCACATGTTGTCACCACTGATTTCCAAAATAGCTTATTCAAGTGGGTTGGCAAATTTCAACTAAAATGTGTGTAGAACTGAAAACAATATCTGGCTTCTTGAGTTACCAGACTTAATTGTGCCAGTGTATGCTTTCATTGCCTGTTGCTGTTCCACAACTTTCTCAAACATAAACAAAACAGAGTTCCAAAATATTAGAACTTTCCAGCTTTGAGAAAGTTGTTTTCTTCCTCAAATCAAGTAAGGGAGTTTCTAGTAGTCAAAGAATGGAAAAAGTGTTCAAAAATATTTTTTCTAACCAACTGCCTTTTAATGTTTATTCTGTATTCCACTTTTGCCCATCATGTTGCTGATGTATCAGAGTATGCAGCAGAGGGTACCTGCTGACTGCTGACCATGACCGTGCAGAGTCTGTACTGGCACAATCCTCTGTACCTCTGGTTGGGTTCCCTCTTCACCCATTTAGTCACAATATATTTATGTATGCTAATTAAAAACAGCTTTTCAGTAAAAAGTATACTTTTTAGTATTGCTTAATGCAGTAGAACTGAGCCTGAGTGATTTAGAGAATACCACTCAAACCTTACCAACTCCGTCAAGATGGGAGAGTCACTCTTGTAATCACCTGCTATTTACTGTGAGCTCCTTGACTCCATATGCCATTCATATACATGTGTATATGAATTTATTAACATATTTTGTTCATGCTTTATAAACTATATTTCATAAAACTAGGTAGGACACTTTCCAGGAATAAAGGTAGCAGTGGACAGCTGTAGGTTAAATTTCATTGTTCAATGGGAAATGAAAATATTTTATGACAGATGAGCCCAGAGAACTCCTTATCTTAGTGCTAGGCAGGTATATAATTTGGAGTTCATTTGATCTCCTTTTTATGACCAAGATTAGGAGAGGTATTGCAAGTTTTCTCTGCAAATTCTTATCTCTTGCAGTGATGCTACAGAAGATACAAAATAAAATGCCATTACCCATGTTAAACTTCATTTATTTTAATGATCCCAGTGAGAAGGGTTATGGTTCTCAGGTTAAGCAGAGCCCTAATTAAAACAGCTGCTCTACCCTGTTTTCTTCAGTTTCCTAACTGCTTGGATTCTTCTTTATTACAATTGTTTGGAGAATTTTTGAGTCTTAAATTACGAGGGTGTGGATTAGAAGCTGATTACCCTAACTGCAACATCTGTAAACGCTAAGTTTCTGATACAGCAGGTGTCAACTTTTCCCTAGATGACTGTCCTGTTGTTCTGGTTACATGTAGCCTTGTAAACAAGCTGTTTTTCAGCAGGTTCACTCGTGTTTTCTTTTCTTCTTGAGCATTGATCAAGCCAACAACTGGAGAGGATCAAGGGTGGAACTTCTGTGCTGGTTGATTTAAAGTGTAATCAGACAGGTCCAAGAGCAAGAAATGCTGTTTGAGTAATTGTGAGCGACTATCTTTTATGATACTATGCTTTTTAAGGAGCTGCAAATTGTAATGTTTTGGAACATTAATACATTGCAACAAACCTGACTTCCTACTTAGCAAAAGCCATAGGAATTCCTTGTATGCCTGAGTATATGTTTCACTAGAAAAGACAATCTGATGAACACATTTCCAGTAATGGAGAATCCACTACTAGTGTGTTTTTCCCTTGGTTAGCAATCCTCCCTGCAATTTCATGCCTGAGTTGTATTGCTCCACTTTCCAGCTGTTGGGAGGCAGTTTATCTGCTAAAATATTATTCCCTTGCCTGATGCTATCAACTTTATTTTTTTACAGATTGCAGAAAAGTAATTCCTAGTGTTTGTCTCCTTGCTACACTCATCACAGCTAAGTCTTTGTGCCTTGCAAGAGACACGGTGTCCAGTCTGTCAAAAGTTCTCGTGACAGTGCCCTAAACCATCATCAAATGTCTTCATCCATATATTTTCGAGCATGTTTGGTTAATGAGTAGCTATGAGACTTTCTTGGGACATAACATGGAACAAAGAGTCACGATGAGAGTAAGTATGTTAACCCAGGCTCAGTGCCACACTGATAGCTGTGTGCTTAGCTAAGAGGGAGTTTGTTCCAACTCCTGTTGAAATCAGTGGCTGAGCTCCCATCTGGGTTCTGGAACAGGCCCATGTTTTTATTATTTAAAACTTTACAGAGTTTTAAATAATAAAATTACTTTGTGAGATTTTATGTCTGATGTGAACCTTTATTTAGTCCCGCATGACTTCTTTCTACTATCATTTTGAGTATCAATTCCAAATAACAAATAGATTAAAAATTATTAGTAAATCTGAGATGAAGCTGTCACTTTCTTCTTGGTTTTCCTATCAGATATAAAAAATTCAATTTCACTATTTTCACTCTTTTTTTTCTGATTAACCATTGATTATTAACTATTTTTCAGTGATTTAATATTTCCATATTAATTCTGGTTAACCTTGAACATCAGCCTGATTTGCTAAAACCTGCCCCAAACTCAGGGTCTGAACTAACAACAAGGGAGTCTTTGCTTGCTCTCAAGTTTAGTGACAAAATATGTCCTAATACTTTATTAGCACTGCATGGAAACAGCAACTGTCTCTGCAAATAAGCAACAAAATTTGATCAAATACTCAGAACTTCACAGGTAAGAAGGGCTCACCTATAAGGCTGTGTAGATCTCCCTGGTTCTTCCATGCAGTTGAATTCTGGTGCAGTTGTCCACCCTGCACAGAGAAACTTTCTGGTGTTGGATGGAGAGTGTTACCCATCTGGTTCCACCAGGCCCAGGTGAAAGAGATGAGAAACGGGTCTAGAAGTAGTAGATCAGTGTTGTAGAGTGCCTGGTGTGTTAATTCCCAAGACAGGGTACTCATGCTTGGCATCCCTCCACTGCTCCCCTCAGCTCCCAGGCAGTGGTCGGCAGTGGGATGACACGTCCAAAAGATGCTGCTGCTAGTTCAGAGTTTCCTGCAGCTGACTGTGCAGGTGGATGCTCCCTGCCTGCATGTGTGTTTTCCAAAGCCTGTTGAATTCAGTGGCCAGACTCCCACTGCTTTCTCTGGGCTTTGGAATAAATGTTCAGGATTTTTATGCTTTTAAATGGCCTCATACTTTTTTGGACTCTAAAGTTTCTGAATCAGTGTGTTCGGTCTGTCTCTATTTCTGTGTGTTTCCATTCTTCTGAAGGAAGAAGAAGATGGAATATGAGCTGGACTGTGTGCTTACTATGTGGCAGTTGAGTGTGCCACAGGTTGGATACTGCTGCTGGAATAAAGGAAAATAGGTTTATGGGCAACTTTGGGGCTGTAAGAATAAAGTAAGTCAAAAAAGTGCCAAGAAAATACAAAAATGAAATTCCAGAGATCTTTTTAAACAGAATAAGAAATCTCATTTTGAAAACACTCTGAAACCTCTATCAAATAATTTTCCATTTTCCTTGTAATTGCCTGGAATAAATAATCCATTTGTTCCTATTGCTCAGCCTTTTCACAATCCCAAGTCAAAATCACGTAACTGCTGGAATAACTCTTGATTTTTCTCAAATAGCTTCTCTATTAAAATCTGCCTCAGTAAAGTTGTAGTAAACTTGTTTGTTTTGCTACCTGTTTGTAGAAAGCTTTTTTTTTGCCCAAAGAGTCAAAGCAAGGAGTGAGTGTGGAGGTATGTGGATTCATCTATTAGACTGCGCCCTGAAGGTAAATCAGGCTAGCTAAAATGGAATTACTAACTTTATATTTTTATCCAGCTTTTCTTCATTCACTAAAGATCACACAGTATTCTTTGACACCAGGTATTTATGATAACACAAGGCTTCTACTGTCTCACAGATTATTTTCTTTAGCATCCTTTGAAAAGCAAGGAATCTACAGAAAAATTCAGAAAGCAGAAAAAGTTGATTAATAGGAATTTCAACTTGTTTCTGTGATGAGTTGTCTCCAACAACCTGGTAAGAAGGGTCATTCAGTGCATATTTCCATGATTAACTCAACTTTCATTTTAGCTTTTCAGTTCACCTTTAAATATTTAGTTTGGTTCCTGTGGACAAATGTTGATGTTGGCTCTCTTGTTAGACTGATGAAAATGTTACACAGATGTCCTTTGGTGATCCAGTCGCACTGAAAGGTCTGCAAATTGCTAAATGATGAACTCTCTTTCTCCGTCATTCTTTTGGTTGGTGACTCTTACTTAAGAACTTTTGCTACTTGCTCTATGTGCTTGTCTAAGGTTCCTGCTCTTCCTTAGTGCAGTAATGTCTGTTTGAGTATCCTGTTTGCTGGACAAAACTGTCTGCATTACACTCTTTTGAGGAGACTGCATTTTACGGGTTGCTGATTAGAACTGGTGAGGTATGCCAATGTCCTCCATCCTCCTTAGAAATATGTCATCTCCCATGTTAAAACAGACCCTTCAGCAGTTTTACTGCTACTCATAAAGAGCTCATCCTCTAGCAGAATACCAGTAGCTCAGAACAACAGTAGCTCAATCCTACGTGTCATTTCAGGAAACCTAATTTAGTCTGCACAAGAATTCTATTTCTTGGTCAGGTCTTCACACACACCCACCCACACACACACCCACACTCACACACCCTGGAAAATGTGAAATCCTCTTTCTTCTCATGAGTTTCCATAGCTGACTTGGTAACAAAGCAGTGTAATCTCTGGCTTCTTTCCCTCACTAGTCATTTGGGGCATGTTCTGCTACACTCATTTGAACTAGTGTTTTTGAGGATCCTCAAATTGCAAGGCTGTAAACAAATAGGAAAGCAAGAAATTCTCATACTAATTTAGATGCCTAGAGTTGGGAGTCTGCCTTTCTCAGCTTGCTTGCTATATAATCTTGACTGATCATATTCCTGCCTTATTTATAATGCAGATTGTTCTTTTTAAAGGGGAGGCTGGAATTTAGATCATATCTGCATTCAAATACTTCATCCATCACATCACAGCCACACATCCAGCTGCAGAACACTTTGATTAGCACTTAATATACAAGCAACAACGCTACTTTATCAAAAGTATAAGATTGAATTGCTCAAGAAGAGAACATTTCTATGCAACGTTCTCTGTAGCCCACTTGCTCTTTCATTCTTTCTTAAAAACAGGCAAGAGAGAGTCAGGAGACCTGTTGTTTCAACACAGTTGTCCCATTGCCTAAAGGTCAGCTTTGGTTTTGACTTGTCCTTCAAAATCTAGAACTCTCTCTGTCAGTCTCCTGTGTCTTGAGCACTGCACATAGCCAGAGATGCGACGATTTCACTTCACCTATCTGCTAGACAGGGAGAATGACAGACTACACAGTGAAATTTTTGATGGATGAATGTGGTTTGTTTTCACTATCTGTAGTTTCTTCACCATCTCTGGTAGACTTTTTCATGTTGTTTTCCACTGTTTTGTGGGCAATTTCTGAAACCCAGTATATTATTTCCATTCTTTAGGAAAGCTATCCTAATTTTAGTGAGTGGAGTTTGATTCCTTTAATGTATCTTGCAGTTTGGCCATATCTACACTACACAACAGAGCACTGTGCTTGCAACATGTCACCTTGCACTAAAAGAGCTCCCATATCCACAGGCAATAGTGTGGTGCCTCATGGGATAATAGGCCAGCTGTGAGAACACAGCAGTTTGGAGGTATGGCTATGTAATCCCTGAACCGAGACCTGCTGACATGGCTGTAGTTCAGGGGATTGCTTGTTCTGAGCTACTTTGGTTAGTTCTTCCTGCACTTGTACTGTTTGATTATAGAAATATCCCACGTCATGGTAAATCAAGGGATTTTGTAATGTTTTTAACTTAATTGTGTTGCATTTTTTTCCACGTGCTGATTGAAAGTTAACCTTGTGTTGATTAATTGATACAAACAAACCATAATTAGCATTGCTCCAGAGGCTAACTTCCATTGCTGGCAAAATCAGGTTTAACTTCATTCATTTTTGTGGACTAGAGCCTGCTTATGTCAACATCAAGTTTGGCCTCAGAGAATGAAAAAAATGGAGTCATACAAAGGAGAGTGCTCTTTTTCAGTGCATTAAACAAAGGATAATATTAAGTTTGGACAGTGGATAAAGTTAAGCTATGCTAATACTTATAATCAATTACCACTCTGTTGAAATTAGAAATCATGCATTCCTGAGGTTTCTAGCTATTTTTCCTGCCAAGAACATATAGTGTTTCTACCAACTGCATAGTAAAAACTAGAGACAGACTTTCTTGTACTAAAGCAGTGAGCTCTAAGCTCACCTTTAAATCATGGACACCTTGGATATTGATCATTTAAAACAATACACAGGTGGAGAGAGATTGCTTGATAAAGGGTGGTGAAAGCATTACAAAGGTTGAGAAACAGCAACTGGCCAGTGTTTGTGGTGTCAAAAATCTCATCACAGAAAGTAACAGGGAATAAGCCTCTTTCTCTTTCTTTTCTCCTGTTTCTCATTACTAAGAGGAAATTTGCCTGCTCCCTCTGAAACCATCACCCTGTCAAAGTGAAAATTTCCATTGGTGCTGGGCTGTGGATTCTGGGAGCGTGCCTCGTGTGTCTGTGTGCTGGCTTTCATGGAAGGATGGGCTATTGGGTCTCACTTGAACCAGAAAAATTGAGGTTCAGATTAGACAGTCAGAAACACTGCTGGGATTTCCATCCTTAAGCTATTTTCAGTACTCAGCTGAGCAGAGCCACTGATCTGACCTAGTGATACGCTTGTCGTGCAAAGGCTGGACTGAATGGACAATCTAGAAGTCCCTTCCAACCAGCATTTCTGTGAGTCTATCAACTTACGCTTCTCCAGGTCTCAACACAGGCTCATTATATTCATGCACTTTGGCCTGGGTATTCTCTGGAATAAAGGTAACAATAGAAAATACTATCACATGTAGTTCAGCACTTCTAATAGATGGTACAAAAGCAGCTCCTTTCCTCTAGCTATGACATTACAAAGACACCATTACAGTAATGCACAAAGCTGAAGAATAAAACTTGTATTAAAGACCTAGACTTATCTATAAACACACAATTTCTCAAATCTTAGGAAGTGATGCTCCCCATGCCTGCTCTTCCTCTGTTTCCTCTCCCTGCAGTGTAATAGAATTGAGCCACATTTTATATGTGGACATTGTATTTTTGTTGACTGTTCATGAGAGTTATTGCGCAGTTACTCTTTTAGTTTAGATATACTATGCCAATGCCTGAACCTTAGGTGAGATTTAAAAGACTCTTCCGACCTCAAAGTACTAGAAAATTTATTTGACCTTTATAGACAATGTGGAGAAAAACATCATTCCTTTTAGCACTGAGTATGGTCTTCAGATTCAGTCCCAATGTTAAAAAAGTTCTGAGGTGGAGTGTCAGGGTAACTAATACAGAAGAAAACATCTGTCCAATTCTAATTTAAAAGACTGTCAATTTTTGGAGCTAAAGCACACACCTGACTAACTGAGAAGTGCTAGCTTATATGTTCAGCCAAATAATGTTAATTTTTAGTGCTCCATCCAGGGTGCCAAGATTGTGTATAGTTTTTCCACTTAATGTAATTAATAGAAACTTCCTTCTAGTTAGTTTTGCCCTAAAGATGTAAACAGCTTTATGAACTAATTATTAAGAAATAATGGGCTTTCCATAATTACAGTGGTCATCAGCTTCCACTGCAGGAATTTCTTTTTGCCACCTTATAATTTTCACATAGAAAAAAAAATCAACTTACCCTGATAAATACTGATCTTACTCTAAGGGAAAAGTAGAATACTTCTATGGAGTTTGATGAAAAGTAACCAAACCACACCTGAGTTACAGGCCATTAAAAATAACCCATATTTCAAATTTTGGAATTTGGCTTGTATTCCACACTTGACACCTTTCTTCTTATGAAAAGTGTCATTCAATCATTAATGATGAACAGTCAAACTTTGGACCTCACACTGTACGTCTCAAGTGAAAAGTGATACCTCTTGTAACACATTGCACCTCAGTTAAGAAGTAACTGAGGGACTCAGAGTTATGGCTGCTGGTCCCACGCACACCACTGTAAATTGAATGGCAATCTGTTTGACCATGGAGTTACACCAGTGCAAGTGTTTTTAACTACATCACTAGCACTCTTTGTAATATGAAGAATTTCTCCTGTGCTTGTCATACATCTCTGAATTATTGTTCCCTTTTTATTCCTTTCCTTTTGGTATCTTGTCTCATTTTTTGACCTGTTGGAAGGTGAGTGATTTACTGACTAGCGTTCCCTAAATGATTATTGTTTTACTCCTTTTTTATTGTTTTTTAAGGTTTCCAGAATCTCAGAATCTAGTGGGGATTTCCACTTCCTCTGTTATAATAAGGCTAAAACCAGAATTGATCTAGACCTGGCACAAATGCTAGAGCAGAGACCTCCATATATCTCCAGGGAAGATAGCAACAGCTGGCGAAACAGAACAGCCACCAGGGAACAGAAACATTCTCCAATAACATATTAATTCTAAGAGGTTCATGCCCTCCTTAGTCCCTTTTGTCTTAGTGCTTCTTCCACAGACACTCACTGAGATGTCTCAATGATGATGTCTGTATGTGCACAAGAAATTGTCATTCTCTTTGTAGACAAAGGAGATTACAGTCAAAAGAGCCACATCCATGTTAAAAACAAGAAACAAATTGAGGATTAGATTATAATTTTATAGGCTTAGTTATTAAGGACAAGGAGGTTAACTTTGCTGTAGTATCATAAAACCATAGTAAAATCCAGGTTGGATGGGACCTCTGGAGATCATCTTGTCCGAACTGTTGTTGAGATCAGGTCTTAGGTTAGGGTATTCAGAGAACTAGGAAACCGAGTGTTGAATGTTTTCAGAGAAGGAGACTCCACTGCTTCTTTGAGCAATCTAACCCTAAGTTTTGTTATTATCTAGATGGAATTTCCCTTATAGTCGCTTTCCTCTGTTTCTTATGTCCTATCACTGTGTGTCCTTTGGATGAATATTCTTCTCTAAAACTGACTTCTAGGTATTGAAGTCTCTGATTAGATTCCCCTTAAGCTTCCTCTTCTCCAGGCTGAAAAAACCATAATTTCATCACTCTTTTGTCATATGTCAAATTCTTCAATCCTCTAATCTTCCTGGTAACCCTCCACTGAACCCTCTTCAATTTTCCAATGTCTCTTTCACACTGCAGGGACCAAAATGGATTCAGTATTTGAAATGTGGCCAAGCAAGGGGTAAATAGAGTTCACAATGACACTCCTTGATCTGCAAGTTCCCTTGCCTGTGAGAGCCATGATGCTGTTAACTTCCCTGCTGCCAGGGTCCACTCTTGGCTCAAGTGCAGCTTGCTACCCACCAGGAACCTCATCACCTTCCCAGCAGAACTGCTTCCCAGCAACTCAGTCTCCTGTCTCTGCTGCTAGTTGGGGTTGTTCCATCTCAGATGGATGATCAGACGTTTTTCTTTCTTTAAAACCTCAAGGAGTTCTTGGCACAATCTTTCATATCTCTCTCTGTGATGGGTTTTCCTTCTGGCACTTAAACCTGTGTCCTCCATCATGTGCAAACATTGTAAGGGAGCCTTCAGCTCTGTGCTCCACACTGTTCATGTAGGTACTGAACAGGATTGAACCCACAACTGACTTTGGAGGAACTCTGCTTGTGACTGGCTGCCAGTTCAACTCTCGGCTATCATCTACCACTATTAAGGCCAGAGTTTAACCAATTTTCACCTGTTTAGTACATATCTTACCAGTTTGCCAAGAAGGATGTTGTAGGAGAATGTGTTTTACAGCTTGCTAAAATCAAGGGAGATGATTTCCTTGGCCCTTCTTTTCCACACTGAGCAATTTTTTTTGGTCATACAAGGAATAAGATTGGTCAAGGATTAATTATTCTTGGTAAATAAGCCATTTTTTTCCCCAGTCATGCCCCTTGCACCATTCATGTGTATATAAATACTTATCATGAGGAGTTGTTCCACAGTTTTCTCTGGGGCTGAAGTGAGGCTGGCTGATCTGCAGTTTTCTAGATCTTCCTTTTTGCCATTTTTGGTAGATGGGCATATTATTTGCTCTTTTTGAGTGATCTGTGGCTTTCTCTGAACTCCACAATCTTTCAAAAATGGTAGACAGTGGCTTTGAAACAATGAAAAGCAACTCTTCTAGCACCCTTTGATGCATCCTGTCCAGTTCAGCACCCATATATATGTTGAATTAATACAGATGATCACCATTTCTACCTTCCTCCATTGTTCATGGTTTACCATTTGCTTTGATTTACTTCTTTACACAGAGATTTAGAGAATGACTTTATCTGGGAGGACTAAGACAAAGAAGTTTTATCTATTCAGGGTGTGTCAGACAGACCCTAGATGCCTCTAAAGGCTATTGCAACACAAATAATAGCAATAGCAGTGACAGCATTAAACCTCATAAAGTAAATCAAATTATTATGCCTTAGTAAGTCACTGAAGGAAACAGTAATTCTACTTAACTTTTGGTGTCTGTATATTCAAGCTAATTATTCCAGACTCCTTATACTGCATCGGAGATAAATAGGTATTTTTATAGTGATTCACCTGAATTCCTTTAGACATTTATTACAGAATAAGATGACTTGTGCTTTGCACTGACTTTATTTTCTAGACTGCTCAGTGACTAGCTCAGACACCGTTCTACAGCTGTGACATAAACCCTCACATTTATCCACTCTTAGCCTGTGCAAGTGTGAGGCAAAATTCTTACTCCAACAGCAGAGAAAAAGGAGTGAAAAACTGACATGACCACGTGGTGCAGCTCAGTTTTTGCCCAGAAACCTGGTAAGTCTCATTAAACCCCATCATACACATGAGCCTTAAGTGACTTCAGTTCTAATTTCTCAGCAAAACTGCGCTAGGCTGAAACAAGCTGGACTGTGGTAGATCTATTAAATAGGAGAGTAAACTAAATGGTTAACAAATTGAAAATGCAAAAGAGAATAAATAGAATGTTATTTAGCTTCTAAAGCCAAATAAACCTCTTGGGCTTCTTCTAAAAATTTTTAAAGAGAGCAGTGGGTCTCACACTAGTAGCAGCATAGTGCTTCCCAACCAGTACACCTACTGTTGAGCATGACACTGGAAAAAAATCAGCACCTTTAGCTTCAGCTGTGGCAGCTGCAGAACAGATGGAGACGAGTGTTGTTTGACTCCTCCACATCTAATTAACCTGTACAAAGGGGACAGCAGTCATAAGATCCTAAGTGAAAAACCCTGTGTCTCTGTTAAGACTTTTTCTTTTTAAGAGTGGTGAAAAGCAGGGAGAGCTCTGTATCTTAGCAGGTACAACTCCTACCTTTCAACACAGAGGCCACACTTTGTGTTTAAAGGAGCTGCTTAGTTTAATTCAATGCATTTCAGCTCAAAAGCTAATGCTGTGGCTTAAATTAAAGAGTGACTTGATTCTCAATTCTGTTGTCAAATAAGAATCTCATATTCAGGAGAAACTTTAGGTGATGCAATAAAGTCTAAACTCATCTATGGATAGACAGAGAAGGAAGAGACCACAAAATCTGCCAACACTGTAAATAATGCAATGTAGAAGCTGTGAATATGCACAAAATCCGGCCCGAGACCCTCTGCCAGTGTGGTGTTCTATACAAATACATATGGGCACATAAATATATATAAATATGTGTTCTAAATGCTTGACTTATAATATAGAAAGTTTACAGCAGAAATGGGTTTCAAGAATTCCTGTGTACCAGAGGCAGAGATGACTAAATACTTAACTTGTGTATGTGATGAATGGTAGTCATTTGCACAGCCATACATTTTGACATCCATGAATAGCGGTGGATTCTCATGCATTTTTTCATTGGCTCTTTATAGGACTGCTTGTTATTTATTCCAAGATGGAGCCATTTGAGAATGGGAATCACATGATGAGACAGACTTGGTGATTCAAAAGTATAAATTCTTAGATCTCAAGAACTTATAACCTATTAAAACGAATGAGAAATATAGTTTTGGGAATGGGCATGTACAAAATGAGCAAGAAGAATTGCTTTGAAGAATTGCTTTAAAAAAAAGGATCTGTGTATCACATGATTTACCCTTGCGTCATAACAAGGTTTTGGCAGTTGACTTGGTCTAATGTTTATTTAAAATCAAATTTTAAAAAATGTGGTTTTTAAATAAATGTAAACGTTAACAAAACACTTTCAGATTAATAATTACAGATGGTGTCAGCGAGAAAAAAAAATGCTTAGCAGGTGTTGACCCAGCCAATATTCCAACATATTTTATGTTATTACCCAATATAATAACATTAGACAACGACATCACCATACCACTTCAGAGGTGCAGGTATTCAACAGAGAGTCATTAAATATTGGATTTTCTCAGCGTCACAGAATTGCAGAAACAGTTGCGTTGGATATTTGTGCTGATCCACTGAGAAAAGTGTCGGTGTTGAATGACTCTAAAATGTCCTGTTCTTTAGCCATATGAAGCATGCAGAGGATTGAAATTTAAGCCTATGTCAGTGTGTGAAGAATCAGCAACTTTTTTTTCTTCTTTTTGAAAAAAAAAATTACTGTCCAGGTTTTTTCTGAGATTCTTAACTTAACAATGTTCATTTCTTACTCATTTTGTGTTTTGAAGTTGCTGTTGTCTCTCATCTCTTAATTCCCGTATGTGGATTCTTTAAGGATATCTTATACCTCTGTCTAAACACTCCACTGCTGCCTTCAGCTTCAATTTAGTTTTTCTGGATCATTTTAATCTACACTTGGATCTCCTAACATCTTGGTTTCTCCTATGGTAATCAATTCATTTTTTTTCCCTTCACTTGGAAGTGGACTCAGATTGTTGTCAGAGTCTGGGTCTTGCTGTATGCATTCTCTCACCTCCAAGGTTCAGGACAACATCTTTCTCTTTTCCACATTTCTTTTTGGAATGCAACTTATAAATTAGCCTACATGATCTCAACTTTAATTGAATGTACTGGCCTACCTATATGCTTAAAGCAAGCATGTATTAAACACCCTGATAGATTAAGTCCTGCTGGTTTCTTCCAAACTCAGAAGAGACTCTTGCTGTACCACAATTGATACTTCACTGCTATTGTCATTGTTGCTATTATTTTGGAAAGTTCACTGACCAAGAGTCCCAGCCACAGACTAGCATCCTGTTATGTTTAATGTGATGCAAATGCAGAATAGAAAGATTCAGTGCTTTCTCCTCTCAAAATTTCATGCACAGAGCTGGACTGGGGAAGTTCTAGGAAGCATCAGGCACTTCTAGGAGCATCTCTGCAAGAATGGGCAACACAGTCAGAAATTAAAGGAATTTTAGCTTGTGGAGGGTAGAAACTGTGTCCTACCAGAATTAAGGTAGGTAATTTAACTGCATCTGTATTTTCTTGCAAAGACTACCCTATGTAACCAAGCAGCTGTAGAGTTCATAAGAATATTATGGCCCAGACAAAAGCTGTGAGATTGTCCCCTCCGTAGCAGTGTTAAAATTGATTATGACAAGAGAAGCAGTCCAGTCACCAATCTTGCTAAAAATTGCCCTTTTTTTTTCCTTTTGTGAGAGTTAGAAATTACAGAATGTATTCAAGAGCTAAATTTTGTAAGGTCTGCAGTCCTTCCCTCAGAAGGCACTGCACTGAGTCTACTAATGCACTGGGTTTAGAGGGACAACAGTCCTGGATTAAGTATTCCACTATTTTTAAAAGGGGTTTCCATGTCAAATCTCCTGTATTTTAAAAAACATTTTACACAGTTACATCACCACTCCTACAACTTCTTATTAAATATAGTTCCCAGTGCGACTCCCTGGCTTAAATACAACAGGTACTTTTATGAAACCTGGTTTGAGTTTTTAGTGCAGCTGTGTAGAACTTTCGTAATGAAACCCAAAACCCACCCAGGCTTGAGTTTCATTACAAATCTGAAACTCACATCAGGTTCTCTGAAGGGTTTGTCAGAGTTCACAACTCCAAAGATTTGAGGCTGGATGAAGCAAGTCTATACTGAGTTATGATTTCAGGTGCAAGCCAGGGAAAATGTGATTTGACCCTCAACTAGATAAAACCTGGTAGTTTATCTAGTTGGAAAAAGGAATGAGTCCTTGCTACAGGAAACTAGAGGATGAGTATCATAAGGTCTTGTGAACCAAGGTTTTAAGCTACAGCCCAGTGTAGGTGAAAGTTTTACCAATAGTTATGCTTTTTTATTTTGCCTTTCCCTTATTCATTTCTATTTACTTAGCATTTGTTGTATTGAAATTCAACCTGTTTGTACAGTTTTCAAATGGTCAAATAAAGAGGTAGTACAAATACAAATTCCTCTGGTCTAAGAGAGAAACCATTCATCGGGGAGTCAGGAATCAGAAGATGGATTCTGCATGTGCTTTGACAACTGACTTGTTATCTTGTGCAATGGGGAGAATATTTCCATGTCTGAGAAATGCTTTTACCCTCTAAAGTAAAGCAACTCCAAGATACAAGTCTGTGCTGATACAGCCACATCGTTTCTTGTTCCAGTGCTACTCGCTCAGAATCAGCCTTTGTGCTTCCGCATTGTCCTCCACTGGAGGTGTGAGAAAAGCAACTCTTTGTGTAAAGATACATTAACATTACAGGTGTGAAAATATGAAATCTGCTATCTCAGAATAGTTAGTTCATGTTCATGTTCTTGCTTCAGACATTTTCCCTTTTGCATTTCTTTTGCATCATCCATTAAGTGTCCAGTGAGGGTATTAATCAGAAATGCTTTTCCATCCCTTGCTCCCCCAGTTCCTGGGAGGAAACTTGCACATTTTTGTGTAGTGTTACAGCTTCTGATTTTTGCCAAGACCTCATTAAAAGGTCTAAGTTACAGTAGGACAAAACTTAAGTTTCAAAACCATCCCAATAAATTATGAGTCTAAGTTCCACTTTAAAAAGTGTTTTAGGTATTGAAAAGACTGACTCTCATTGAAAGCTTATGGTATATCAATCACTTGCAAATCAATAAAATGAGAAACTTTTGCCCAAAATATGAATGTTTTAAGTGCCTGTGGGTGGAATCTTGGTTTTAGAAATTGAGTGTATTGTTATAATAACTTTTGGTTCGAGTCCATCACTAATTTTAGTCAGTTGTGAAGAGACTGATGACAATTTTCATGTCAGCAGAGCTAGAGTATCAGTTCATACTCAGATTCATGTCTCCCTAGTAATTAACATATGCAACAGAAGAAAAATAGAGGGTTTTTTAATCTTCTCCAAGAACTATCTAAGAGATGGAGAAAAACACTGTTAAAAAATCATAAATCTGTCAAAATTCACAGAATTTACAAGCTTGTCTTTGTGACATAAAATATGAGTTGGAATAATCTTTACAACTTTATTAAATATAATTGACATCCAGTGGTCAAGTGTCACTGTATATACTCAAAAATTTTGAGCTTGACCTCATAAATGTCACCGGTCTACTAACTTGGAGATGTTGTCCAGCTCTCAGCCAACCTGTTTCAATGTATGACAGCTAATACGTGCATCACAAAGATGTGGTTCCAGGGTCCTGCATAGATCTGAAGGTGCTGGCAGTTCAAATCCTTTTTCTATTACTCCCTTTCTTAACATTCAAGCTGTCCCTGCCCAACTTCATGATGAAGAGGCCAGCTTAGGCTAGGATAAGTGAAAGGAGATTGCATGAGCTGTTGAACTCTTCCCACAAGGAGGAAACCCTTAAAATGTTTGTGATTTTGTGTTGTGATAGCAACAGGATGAGGAAATAGCCTCAAGCTGTGCTAGGGGAGCTTGCAGTCAGACTTCGGGAAGAATTTCTTCACTGAAAGGGTTGTCAAGCATCAGAACAGGCTGTCAGGGGAAAGTGGTGGAGTCACCATCCCAGGAAGTGTCTGAGAAATGACTGGACGTGGCACTTAGTGCTATGGTTTAGTTGATATGATGGTGTTTGACCAAAGGTTGACTCAGTGATCTTGGACATCTTTTCCAACCCTAATAATTCTATGATTCTGTTTTATTCAACCTCCTTTTAACCTGTAAGCTTAAGACCTGGGGACTGTTGTGAACCAGAATATCGTGCTTTGGTTTGTGATTAGAATTGATGATGAGGAATGTCTACAACAGCCTTTTAAGTTGCAGTAGCAAGTCAGCATATATTGGGTTCCCTTTAGTATGTGCAACTTAGTTGTTAAATAAAATTGAGCACTCTAAACTCCATTTGAGAACTGTATTTTGAGAATACACTGCTTTACATAAATCATAAATATTGTCCTTATACTTACAGCCATTGATGAGAAAGACAGATGATTTCTAGTAAAGCATTAGGTGATCTGTGGATCCAAAGTCCTGCAAGAAGAATCCCAAAATCTACATGATGACCCTTAGTATTGGATGTTGCATTTGACTTTCTACTTTTCCTGAGAAATGAAAACATAACATGTTGCCAGACTGCTTCCAATTAGTCACTCATCTGAGGACAGTCTGTAACTGGTTAGTTTTGTAATTAAGAAATATACTCTGGGAATGGCTGTTGGACATGATATAATGTGACAAATTGGACACAAGTCTCAATTCTCTGCTTTCTATCTGTACTATTTATCCTTAAGGGGATTATCAAGTATATGGTTTGTAGATTTTAAAACATATTTTGGGAATGATTTTGGAGAGTTGTGGTTGTTTTATAGTCAGCTGTTGGTCCCTTGGATACACAGATCTTTTGACTCCTTGAAGGTAAGTTGTTGTCCCTGAGGTCAGATCAGAAATCTATTCAAACTTTGCAATGGCTTAGAAACAGTAACAAAGACAGTTTGTGTGAAAAATTGTAGAGAAAATGAATCTACATTACACTGATTAAACTTGTAATTTTAGACAAAATGCAATACATTTCAACATTGTATTTTATAATGGTAAAGATACAAGCTTCTGTTCCTGGTGCTCATTGGAAATATAATGGGAACAAATTATTGTTATAATTATTCTGATTTAATTTGAATAGGCTTTTAAACAATCTAAATAAACCACCAAGAGAATGGGAAAATTAGAGAAGAAGAAACAAATAAGTTTATGACTGAAATGCGTACTTTGTTTGTTATTATAAAACAATGCCATTCACATGCAAAATGCATTTTGGTGCTTATGTCTTTCTTTATATTGCAGGAATACTTATGGACAGTATTCACTTCTACATGACCAGTTTGATTCAATGTCAATCCTGGTTTCATCCAGGAACTGGTAGTCTTTCCTCCCTTCTCTTGTGAAAGAGAAAAGGAGAATTTTTAATCTGTTTCACTCTAACTTGCCCCATTAATGCCTTACACAGGTTTGCTGTGCTCAAAGGAGATAAGAATTCAGAGAGGACTGAGAGAGAATCAGAAGTATGTGGATATAAGCAGAGTAACCACAACCATTCCTTTTAGCCCCAACCCAAAATGACCCTTTGCAGCTCTGGCATCAGTGGAGTGATGAATTAGCATCTTCCTATGACAGTTGTAGTCCTGAAGGAATAGTTCCTTCTCATGTTTCCCTCTGAGTAGTACAGCTGAGAGTATACAGAGGTCAGGCTGGAGCCTTGGCCCTTAGTTTTACAGTGTGAATTGTAAGAGTATGTTCCAATCAGAAATAACTCAGCAAAAGACATAATTTAACTTGGTTAATTATATTGACTCTTATATAGACCATGAGTAAATAAATACCCTGCATACAAGGAAACTTGTTTATGGAATAAATCTTAGCTCAACTAAAATTTGGTGCTTTTAATATGTTCAGAGTACATTTTTAATACTTTCATATGGTCGAATAATGCTTCCACATTGATTTTTCCCCTTATTATTTAATCTACTCTACAGTGAACATACAACAATGGCTCATTGATTTATTGTGAGTGTAGCAATACATTTATAACTGCATGAATCATGCAGATTGCTCAATTCACCACATGCCTTAATAAAAGTTTCACTTTAATAAAACAGAGCTAAGGCAAATATGTCCAGAGCCTGGTCTGACATTCCTTATACATTACCCTGCCTCAGGAAATTATTACTATATATTTTATAGCAGCTACAGTAGGTTGGGGATCAGGATTAGAGCATAGTAACTACTGTGACATTTAGCAGAACTCCTGTGTATGCCATTAACCCTCATGGGATGGACTGGCATGGAAATATTTTAGAACAGTGTTTTTCATCCTTTTTAAATGGTAGACTCAGAAAATCTTCTGTGAAGGTATGGTTCCTCACTTACTGAATTTAAGTCCCTAGCATTTCATTTGTAACTTTCACAAGTGCTTTTGAAGTAGTTTGTGGACCTCACAGGGTCTACTGGTTGTAAAAGGACATCATTGTTCCAGGACAGTTTCCACCACTTGTCTGCACAGAGATGAACTGACCAGTCTCAGTTGCAATAGCCAGACTTTGAAGACAGAGAATAATCTCAACAGTTACACGAATGTCTACCTCATCTCAAACTAGTTGCAACAATTAAATCTCAACAAGTCAATTGAAGTGGATTGAAGTTTTTTCCAGCTGAGATTGTAGAAAGTGTGATCCACTTATCCAAACCTCCTCTTTCATTGTAGGAAAAGATTACTTAGTCTGTTAGACAAACACAAGCCCTTAGGCAGGCTAATCTTCCGACTCTTCCTTCATTTTAGTCAGAACTGGTCTTATGAAATTTCAGACGGAAATAGTGAAATTGTTGTGGCAGCAGAGGTTTCAGAATGTGGAACTTATTGTGAATCAGCACTGAACTCAAAGCTTGGACTGCACTAAGGTAGATGGTTTTCTTTTCATGCATATTCATTTCCTCATCCCAGCTTTTATCAATGATGTCTCTACCGTAGCTCAGATAGAGGAGCTTAGATATTAAGGACAAAGTTATTAATAACATAATTTTTTTAACCTATGTAGTTGAGGTAGAATTTTAAATGTGTTGTTGGTGTTACTACTGAACTTCATAAAAACAGAACTACATCAATGTTAAATGGTTAGAAAATCTTTAATGTTGGGGTGGCCTCTGCTTGCATTAGATTCATTGCACATTGATGTCCTCTATAAAAATGCTGAAGTTCTGATGGAAGGATCATAGTTTGGAAATTTATTTTATTTTTATTTGGTTGGCTTGGTGTTGTTTTGTTGGGGTTTTTTTGCTTTTTTTTGTTTGTTTGTTTGTTTGGGGTTTTTTTGGGTTTTTTTGGGTTTTTTTTGGTTTTTTGGGGTTTTTTTTGTTGTTGGGTTTTTTTGGGTTTTTTTTGTTTTTTTTTTTTTTAAGAAACACAAATGCTGTGTCTGCAGCAGTAAAATATTCCTCTCTTACATTTTTTGTAATATGATTTTTTTTGCCTATGTTTCTGCATTTTGAATACTTTACATAAAGGTTATATGTTTACAAACAAAATAAAACAAAATCCACAGGCCTTACTGTTCTTAGGGAAACCCCTCATGGAAAAAAAAAAAGAAGAATTGGGAACAATCCGTGAATGTAATAAAAAACAGCCCTGGCATTACTGTCTTCCAGTACAATAAAAAACTTTTTCTATTGCTAGGTTGTCAGTACTGCGAAGTGGTTTTTAATGCATAAACCTCAGGCATGCAGATAAACCCAAGTAAAACTGGAGCCAAGGTTTGAAATTGGTGCTTGAAACATGTCTTTAAAATGATCTTCTTTGTCGGGGGAACTCTCTGTCATCTGGAATTATGGGCTTTAAGGCACCCCCTGGCTACAAAGACAGCAAGTATGAGGATTTTGCCATTATTCCTTTGTAGCTCAGTATCTGAATTACCCCAGACATGATCAGTCCAGATCAGATCACAATGATAATGATTTTACGCACACTGCTTCAGGTACTAGATGTAAAATGACTGAAGGCCCACCAGGTTCCAGTTCATTGTTGCCTGTTTTGCTTATTAATTCCTATTATTAATTCCTATTATTAATTCCTATTATCTCTTTCTTTCTGACTTTCTTCCCTTGGCAATTGACTGAATTTTTTTATTGTTGTTCAGGAATTAGTTCTTCTACAGCTGTACTGAAATCTAACCACAAGATGCATATAAGCATTTGTATGAACCTAAATGAAAAAAAAAAACTTGTTGACAGAGCAACATTTTATGTTGTAATTTAATAAAACTGATGTAATTTTGTTGCATGTAATCTGGGAACTATATTAACCAGAAAACAGAAAAATTGTGTACCAAGATAATGCTTTTGAAGCAGAATGGAAGTGTATGATGCAACTCAGTTTGGAGAGTCCTGTTGAGAGCTTGTTAGGTTTGGTTTTCTTTAGTAGTAGAGATGGACTGTGGCAGGGTCATTCATTTGGCTTGTTTTGCTTGGTTTTGGGGATCCATCCGCTATAGCATCATGTTAATGTCAGACTTGTGAAGCCAGGCAATGTTGCCTTTATTTCGTCGTTCTTGGAAGTTGCATGAAGATGATTTTCCTTCAAATGACACCAGGGAGAAGAGAAAAATCTTTATTCTTTCCAACACCTACTAAAATAAACAGGAATAAATATCTAGGAAAAAAAAGCAAAATTCATTTTATCCCTCAGTCACACTAGTTCTGTAGCCACTAAACCTCTGAATTATGCTCCATTTTGTCTTTTGTAGGGTCATAGAAGTAGCATTTGTTTCTGCTCCATGATCGCGTTTGAGCAGGTGAGAGGGTGCCTGCCATCACCTTGCGGAGTCCTGGTGCCTCCTGCAGCTGGAGCAGCAGCTCTAGCTGGTGGGATGCTGCATCTCAAAAGAGGAGGAACATCCTATAATTGCAACTGCATTTAGAAAAAAGGTGGCAGTGTTGTGTTTCATGTAGAGTTCAAGTCAATCATTACAGAGAAGAGAGATGGTCTGAGCACACAGTTTAAGTCACTGAGAGTCTGTGGTCAATGCAGTAGTGTACTTGTTTACCAGAGGTATACAGCAGAGATATACCAACCCAGATAGGACAAGTGCAGAAACAGAGAGTAAAACATCTCCAGACCAGCCAAGGAAACAATAAGAGTACTTACTGAACTGGCAGTTCAGTAGGTGGGTCTTGTATCGAAATGTTGGGCCTAAATTCTGCACATCTGCTTTAGTTTTCATGAAAATCCTTGCGTCTTTTATTGTATGTACTGGATTTCAACTCTATATACTGAACTTATTGGCTCAAATTTACGCAAAGGACTAAGAAGAAAGGTCAACAAGGTGTTGAACATGCTTCTTCCAATGACCTGGAGCATTCAGGAACCTCTGCCTCTTCTCTAATTGCAGATGAGGAAGCTTCAGCATTACAAAACAACCTTTAATTGAACAATGCATTAAAGATATTGTGATATCCACTAGTAACCACTTTCCTGCTAAATGTCTCTGCCAGTGCTCAACTAGTAACTCTCTTTCTGCTAAAATATCTGTGTTACTGATGGATCGGGGTTGAATTTCTATGCTTTGCAACATTTACTTCTCAGGCAGATAATATATTGCCATGGAAATACAGGCCATTTCTCACTGTACATTTCAAAGAGAGAGCGTGGCACTATGCCATGTTATGGCTGTTAGCATCACTATATCATCCCTTCAGAGTGGTCTGCTTTGCTACCACTTTCCAAGGAATCTCTTTCAGGGCATGACACTGTGAAACTAGAGAAATTATATTTGGCAATAACATGAGTTGATGGCAAGATATGTCAAACAGCTAAAATTGTAGGCTCTGTTTCAAAAGCTGTCCTCTGCCCCATCACCACCGCTGATGGTTAGATTTGTTGGTCCCACCTCCTGGTTTGCACAAAAGGAATAAAAGTAGAGGAGCGAGTCAGGAGCTCAACACACCCTGTGTGATGTGTGTAAAACATCCCCTCAGCGTGAGCTTGGCGGTACAGATAGCCATGTAAGAAGAAGTGAAATAAGTGTTCCTTTGTGAATAGAGGCCCTCTGCCCAGTCTTTGCATCACCCTGCTTAACCTGGCCTACAGCCTACATAAAGATACATAGATTATAAAGAAAACACTACTTTCAGAATGCGATGTGAAAACTTGTAAAACATTGCTTTTGTCCACACAATGTGTATTAGTTCTGGAATGTCAAATAAACACAGGGACTTGCTGAATATCCTTCCTCTCATCTGACATTTTGGGATCCAAACATAAAACTGATACATTGCTAAGCAGGGCTAAGAATTTTAAATCTGTGAAAATTAAAGCATCTTAGAGACCGTAAATTCTTTCTTGCATGAAAGTCCAGGAGTCAAAGTCTGACCTCCTCAGCATGGGGAGAGAATTGGGGGAACATAAAACCTTGATCTCACTCTGAGCATCGTCCAAGGAGATTTAATTCAACAAGATGGATCAGCTGTTATCTGAGCTCTAAAGGGTAAAGAACAATTAGCTCCTTTGCTACCAAGTGAGACAATTTTAGTATATTGGAAGTACCATGAAAATATGGAAGGGAGACTATTTTCATAAAGTGCATAAGGGTTTGGGGTTTTAACAAATTTTTCCTATAGGAAAGACTATTTTCCTGATGAAATTCAGAAAAATGTCATTCCTTTCTCATCCTCTGTTACATGCTCTTTCTGTAATTCTTTGCTTTCCAGCCTTCTAGATCATAATATGAAAACATGGAGAAGTGCTTTTCCCATTTTGATACTCACTTCCATTCAACAAAATTTCTAGAATAAGAAGAAAGTAGAGAAAAATAATTTAATGACACTGATTTTTAAGGAAAAGTGCAAAGTCTCTAGACTTTCATATTGCCTTCAAAAAAACGTATTTTCAAAATCCGAAAAATGAAATTAAGTTTCCAACGATACCTTATTTTCTGCTAAGTACCCTCTTAAGATGACAACAATCATTTGAAGTAAGCATTATTCTAATGTTTTTCTGGAAGAGTGGTCTGACTTTTTCTTTTATGTGAAGCATCTAGGATAAATTTCTGAACTATTATTTCTTAAAAGTACTTTTTGCTACTCGTATTATTTCAGTCATAAACAACATGATATGATTCTCAATAAATGTTTTCTCAAATTTTCATTATATTTTTTTCCTAGTCAAATAAATGAAGGGTAAATAATGTTACCAAAGGGGTAAAACACAGTTACTGTGGGATGGTGATTTAAATGTTAAAACTAAACAAAGTTACTATTCATGATAAAATATTTGCTTGCTTTCAGATAACACTGGTTTGTGTTAGCTATTTTAATAACTTCATTTGCAGATCTTGCTGAAGAAGTCAGTGTGAAGGAATCTCTCCCAAATGTAGTGTTTCTGGTTTTTTGCTTTTGCATTCCTCTAGATACATGCTGTATGCACAATCTATCTTTGGGAAGCTCAGTGTAAAGCCTGGGATATGTCATCAAGAAGGGAAAAAATGAGCTGAGTAACATTTGTCAAATATCTGTGATGATTACATTATCAGATGTTTCTTATAGGATGTTCTGCTAAAGAAGGCCTACATACAAGGCCCTCTTCCTTCTCTCCTGTCCCTCTACCCCCACCCCATCAAAAAAACTATTCTAGCTTCCGTTGGTCCACATAATGCTTAATGTCATTTTAATGCACAGCACAGAGCTGGCACCCTCAGGTTGTGAAAATTATGTTCTGGTATGTGATATGGGGAAGGGAAAAAATGAAAGATACTGCTTGGATTTGGCAAGGATATCAGGAAGGGGAATGGGAGTTGGAAAAGCTGTTAGGAAATGTAGATTGGTAAGAGTGTCAAACAAAGACTGAATGGGAAGGACTCAAGGGGGAAACTGAAAGCTTTCTGGAGAATATATGAGGTGACTGGGTGAGTTTGAAAGCATCCCTATCAACCATTTCAAGTCTGCTCCTCTCCTATTTCAGCTTCTCGTTTACTCGTCATTCGTTACTCTGGTGGTTTGCCTCTCTAGTGACTTTTTCCTGAGCAAATGACATTCCATGGCTTAAGTCAACCAGGTGCCCAGGTGCTTCCTCTCTCCTACCTTTGAATAACGTCCCCTGAAATCCAGGGAGCAGGTAGGATACCTCATCATTTTCCTGAAGTCCAGGTTAGTGTTTTCTTTTGCATTCAGTCCTGTGGCACCCATCCCTGTTTGGGGAATGTAGCACTGTTTGACTGTTTTCTCTTACTGTTGGTACCTCTTTCAGAGACTGGGTATTTTTATGGTGTTCAGTTTATTTCTTTCACCCTTGACTTTCAGAAAAACCTTCAGTTTTCTTCTACCACATCTGTCCCCGCTAACTCCTCTGCCTATTTGTGGGATCTAATCTCCCTGAAATTTCCTCCTCCCTCTCCCCCCCTACTCTGCACTTGACAACAGCATTGCTTCCCTTTGCCCCCTCACTGGGGAATATTTGCTACGACTTAAGCTCCATCTCTTATTTTCCCACCTGACTTGGCATCTTCTTCTGATTACATAAATAAGCATGGTTATGAAACCTTCTTGGATGGGTACTGGGCTGGCACAGGTGTCCAAACATTCTGTTCTTTCATGAGCAGCATATCAGTTGCATAGATCTTGCAGAAAGGAATAGGAGCCCTAAACTGTCCCTATGCTTCTACTTTCTCTTTTTGGTTGGTAGGCAATGATTTTCAGATTGCAAATCCTCTGAGATGAACGCTATGTCTCACAGGTCAGCCCTTACTATTTGTGGTCATGAAAGAGATTATGAAGATGTATGATAGCAAAGTTGACTATAAAAATAGATTTCAAAAATGGCATGAGAAATTGGGTACAACTATTTATTTACATATTACCAAAAAAAAAAATCTCAAAAGGCTCTCTAAAAATAGTGGACATAACGTAAAAGACTTTGTAGCACAATCCTTTATGAAAGATTATAATTGAAACACAGCATCTTTAAGACCAGAGAACAGAGAAAAATGTATACCAGGAAAAAAAAAGGAAAAACATAGGTGAAAACCCAAGCCTTTTAATTTCATACCTGTTTGACTCATTTCTGTTTGGTGTTGAATTCAGCCATCAGTCGTTTCCTTTGTCTTGGCTTATTATCAATGGCTAGACACCAGTCCCACTTCCAGTAGAGGGTGATATCAAATATGCTTTAAATACAGGTTTCTTTCCTTTTTTATTAGAAGAGCACAAACTAATGAATTGACTAATGCTGCCTATAGCAGGTATTATTTTACAGAATCTCAACCTGGGCTCAAAGATGCTGAAACTACCAAGTGGGTATGCTAGTATTTTCATTCTTAGGCACATTTGATGTTGAGGACCGAAGAATGAGGTTTTGATTTTTTACATAGTTCTCATACAGACAAATTATTTGTTCCCTCTCCGTAGAAAGGAGGCTACTCTTCTTTCTATGCCTTCTAAGCTGGACAACACCCCTGGAATGCTCAAGGAGGGTAAAGAGCCAGCAAATCTTGCCTGCAAAGGTCAGTTGGATAAGCTCAGTTAGATAGAGGGAAAAATTTCTGGCACAAAAGTTTGCTTTGTGCTTCATCTTGTGTAATCACAAAGGCATGGTATGACTCTACCATGTTTCTTACAGATAATTTATCCTATAGTGATTAAGCATCATGGGATGAGTAGCCTCTTTCCTTGCTTTTATATACACTATGGTTCAGAAGAAGCATCCAGGAATGTGGAACATCTTTTTGTGTCTTTGCTGGGGAATTGTTTTAGCTGCACCTCCTATTTGAAGGGAGAAGCATGAATACCCTAGGGCAAATTGATTACTGCTTGGAGGAAATATCTCAGTTTGAGAAACAGAATTGTCTCTAAGATGTACTCAAACCACAGAATTTTGGTGCAATGTGTGGGCAGTAAAAATCATTCTAGTACTGGGTTGAATCTGGTAGTGGTATTGATTATTTGAATTTGGAAAACTGGCAAAAGAAGAAAAATACCATGCCAGTTTCTGCCTTGGGAAATTCCGTCTTTGGCTTCAGCTCCAAGAATTTTATGCTGCTATCAAAATATTCTAGATTAGGATATTCTGGTAAAGGGGAGTACAGATAATTTTACTGGCTCCTTCAGTAGAGGAATCCATGCTGTTTTAAAGAAACACCACCACCATTGTACTGAAAATGGAGATGGGCTGATGCACAAAAATGTGATTCTAGTTGTGGGTCTGAAACAAGATAATGATGATCAAAGATCTCAGGTGATCCATGTAAGGCTGTAGACTTACATCTGATTTGCCTGTTGTTCTCCTTTGATATCAGCACTGGTTTGTTTTTTCTCGCCTTGAGTTCAGCTCTCTTTAGTCCTCACCTCTCTGTGTGAGCTGTGGAGGGTCACCACATAACGGGCTCAGCAGAGGAAACTCTCTAGTGCCAGCCTTTGAGCTGCAAATTCTCTGAAGGGCCTGAGCAGGTTCTTCAGCTGGCAATCAACACTGAACATTTCTGCTGAGAATGGTGGGAAGACATGTTGTGTCTAGAGACTACACAACTCTGCTGTTAGTCATTTATGACTTGCACAAATAGCCATGTTGGGGAAATAACCCAATACTGATCAAAATCAACAAAAGAATTTGCTCTAAATGAGTCACCTATACAAATAAACTTCTTGAATCAAAACAAATTTGTGAATAATGAGTGACTACGACTAATCAAGCTCTTTTCCTGAAATATACCAAAGAGTAACATGTAACAAAATTGCTTCTTATTTTGTCCCTCTGAATGGATCAGGAAAATTTGGGGCATCATCAGCTTCAGGCTCTAAGTGTCTACAATACAAGAGGCTGTCTATGTGTTGGGTGTCTAAGATCCCACTGCAATCAATGGGGGAAAGGATTTGATTCAGCTGTCCACACAAATGGCTGATACCTTCTGAGGTATGTAAGGTATCTGAGCCATCTTCTTGCAGACAATGAATATGGCACATGGCTATTGCAGATCCCTTCTGGAGTTGCTGGAGGTTAAATGAGATGATTTAGGTGGAAGACACGAAGCCCCAAGGTTGTAGTTACCTGCGTATGAACAAAGGAGACCTGTTTAGCACAACCTGAGAGCACTAAGAATGACTCACCTTATTATAAAACAGATCCTTCAGCTGATCTGTAGATTTTTGTCAGTATCTTTTGCTTTATTATAAACCTGTTGATATTAAGGTGGACTCTGTTTAGAGTGCCTAACTGTTCAATTGGTCATGTGCAATTAAAGTTTCCTCTAAAATAGAGTCCCCTCTCGCAAATCCTGACATTTCAGAAGAACATAACATACACTCATCCTATGCCAGACTGAGACAGAGGACAGACAATTGTCTGATAAGCTCTTTAAAGACCTATACAAAACCTGGAAAATAGTAGGGTTAGAGCACTTCTGCTGGTGTTATTGAGTTTCTAAGACATATCAGGACTAAAATAAAAAATTGAGAGAGTGGACTGGAGTCTCTTGTGTCCCCATGCCTATAACCCACTCCAAACTTTCAGGAACCATTGCTTAGCTCCATGTCTAGAGAGGCAAGCTGTCAGGGGGAAAAATTCTACTGCCTTTTTTTGTTCTCTATAAAAGACTGAACATTAGTTCACAATCTTGAATATGTCACCACATCATCTGTCTTGCTTGAGTATCAAGACACAGTTAGCGGGTGATAAATGCCCTCTAACTGAAAGAGAGGGAATACCCCATGTACCAAATAGTCATGGAATTTTCTGCTTCATGCAACATTTTATTAAGTTATTCTATATAGTTTTCACCAGAGGTCGTTTAGTTAACCTCTGCCTCATGATATATTTGTCAACTCAATTAAAAGAACCCATTAAAAATAGTATAAATCAAATTTTTATTTCCCCCTTTTTCTAATATTTAATTACTTACTCTTTTTTCACCTTTCCCCAAGGTTCTTTTATTTAGCTCTCACACATAGATTAGCTGATGGAGAAGGCTGGCTCCAAATCCATTTCACAGGTCCTTTGAGACACACCAAGACCAACAATTTAAACCATGTTTTCTCCAAATAGGCAACACAAGGTTAATTTTCATGGTTGTCCTTTGCTTGGATGTGTGCCGTGAGCTTTTCAGTGTCACCAAATGAAGTACATGAACAGTAGACCAGTGGTAGCAATATAATGACATTTCCACAATTTCATCAGGAAAATAATAAAATAGCTCACCAAGACTTTTGGGAGAAGTCAGATGAACTCTAACACTGTAATTGGGGTAGGCTGAAGTTCAAACCTAGGTGAAACACTTTAGACATATAGTAAACCTAAAGTGGTGACCTCATGCAAAATAAAGCAAACCCATAGTTTGTTACCACACATATTCTTTGCACAAACATTTCAATGGCTTTTAGAAAGGAAATAATAGCAGCAACTATATTAGTAATGAATAAGAATTAAATCTGAGGTTTTGATTAACTCCTTTGCAAAAGTATGGATACTCTACAGGTGGTACTAATTCCCTTATAACACTAAATTAGACACTGTAGTTCACGTATGCCAACCAAGCCCATCCTTCTGCCAGCTCCAGCCCAGAGATAAAGTCCAGTCATGAGTCTCATGAGTCCCATCCCAGCACAACAAAAGTCTCGGTGGTGAAGCCATCTTTTGATCAGATTCCCAGGGAGTTTCAGGTCATAGAAAGAACTGCTCGTTGCCTTTCATTGCCTGCTGTGCCAGAACACAGGATCTTATCTGATACCGATGTTTTAATGTACCCCATGGCTACAGATCAAGGGTAAAGGCACTGATAAAAGGAAGAGGGCTGAACCTCAAGCCTACTTTCACACTGCCAGGATGAGTGCCCTCAAGCTGTTTTGAAGCTTTCACTGAAATAGAAGATATTTTGGTTTTGGATGGGATGTGTGTTATTATTCGTTAGGATTTCTTTAAAAAAAGACTACAGACAGTTAGATGGAAACAGCCTGTGATCGTTAAAGAGATTTCAGTTACAAATTTTAGCATGTTCAAAGAAGGACAATGGAGTTGGTGAAGGGTCTGGAGCACAGGTATGATGAGAAGCAGCTCAGGGAACTGGGGTTGTTTAGCCTGGAGAAAAGGAGACTCAGGGAAGACACTACTGCTCTTTACAACTACCCGAAAGGAGGTTGTCGTGAGGCGGTGGTCAGGCTCTTCTCCCAAGCAGCGAGAGGATGAGAGGAAATAGCCTGATGTTGCACTACAGGAAGTTTAGGTTAGATATTAGGAAAAATTTCTTCATGGAAAGGTTTGTCAATCTCTGGAGGAGACTTGCCAGGGAAGTGGTGTAGTCACCATCCCTAGAGGTGTTCAAAAAATGTGTGGATATGGTACCTGAAATCATGGTTTAATGGTGACCATGGTAGTGGTGTGCTGAGTTGACAATTGGACTAGATGATCTTGGACATCTTTTCCAACCTTCTATGATTCTATGAGTCTGAGGTATAATACTTTGCAGTGTCCCTCTTGTGCAGTATTTTGCCTGTGACAGTCCCCAGGAGCGGATGCTCAGAGGAGCTGCAGCTGTACACTCCCAGCATCTCAAAATCAGGACATCCCATGATGTCCTGAAACAGTGTACTTTAGGCCCATCATTTATAAGAGCTGTCTCTAGACATTCAGAAATTTGTCTAACTCTCTTTTTAGCTAATCTACGCTTTTGACATCCAAAATTTACTGTTAAGGTGAACATTCCAATTTTGTCCTACAAAAAAAAGCAAATAAGTATATTTATATTTGTTAAATCTTTTATGTGATAGTTTCATGGAGTGCTCACATTTGCTTGTTTTGTGGGTTTAGTTATCTCCTATTCACTTTTCTACATTTTTCTGAGTTCCAGTCTCCATTCTCCCTTCCCTGTTTTAGTCTTCTTTTCTGATGTTCCTGTTAACCCAAAACACCTATCAGCCAGGAGAAAATACATTAATATTACCTTTTAAAATACAATGAGAAGTTTCATTTTAATTTCTCTGATCCTCCATAACCTTCAAGGTAACTCAGGAATAAACCCAAAAATCTTTAGACTTACCTTCCCTGCAGAGTCAAAGCAACAATTTTAACTCTTCTTTTAGTTTAAAAAATCTTTTCGACCTGACCTAGCTGCACATGTGTTTGAATCTCAATAGGTATTGATGGAATTCAGTGAAGTTATAGCTACTCTATGTTAATAATATAAATATATTTTATTTCTTTTTTTCTGTCACTTAAAACTGGATTAATATGAGAGAAGAAACTGCACAGTGATTTTCTGAAATAATTTGCCATAAAAAAATTCTAATAATTAAATAAGCTTGAAATAAGTCTATTTTTATTATCCTGCTTTTCTCTGACACCAATATTCTAATGTATGGAGTAGTATTGTGATTTTTAACACTGAGAAGCCAGAAAAAAATGACGTTTGAGCAGTGACTTTTTAATTAATTTCTATTAATCAAGATTATGAAAAGTTTTTGGCATGAATTTATTAAGAAGAATTTCAAGTCTAGAGCTTAAGCTCAGCTTGCAAAATGACAGCAGAAAGGTAGACCAAATTATCATACTGAGAAGATATATAATAAATCTTAGACTAGTGCAGGCATATTTGCTAATGAGAAAAAGTACACTCCAATGAAATAATAAAATCTGCTGACTCCAGTGGCAGAATACATCTCATCTACCCATGCTGGCATCCTTCTAAGGCTGTTCAGTGACCAAGTATTTTCCCTTCAAAAATACCACACATTTCACAGCAAATAAAATTCTGTGCTCAGGCAAGGCCAAGACAATAGTAAATATCACACTTCCAGGATAATTCTGGTGCCACAGAATTGTTATTATCATTACATAGAAATAATGCCAAAGGAAAATGACGATACTAATACAGAACATAGCAGGAAGGCATGTGAATGATATCCTCACATGTGGCCTCAATTCTCTGTTGATTTAAATCTGCATTCAAAGGCCATAAAAGAGAAAGAAAGTAATAAAAACAGAAGAAGAAGGAAAAAACACATCCAAAAACCAAAGTAAGAGGCAAAAAAAAATACATATAACACATATAAGACCTTCCACCACATCTTTTCAGACATATAGGTAGGCTCCAGCTTAGGCACGTAGCTTTAGAGTCATCTCTTGAGGGTCTTAGTGAAGAGAAGGGAGCAGAGGTAGCTGGTTGCATGAGGTACCTGGTGCTGAGCAGTGCTAAGTGCCTTCTTTCTCTATCCATATCCTAGTGAAAAGTTTTTAGGGGACTGAACTGCCTTTGTGCTTGTCTTACATAGAACTGAACAGATTTACAAAAGACAACAATAAACAATAAAATGTACCCTGATGATTCAATTTACAGTCAATTTTTAGTTAGTGAGTCTAAACGGCAGTAGCAGAGAAAGCTGTCTGCTGGCTCAGAGATGGTAGACTTCTTGGGACATATTATAAATGTGTAACACTTGTGCCTATATTTAGAAGTAATATTCACACTCCCAGAAAAATCTCAGCATGTGAAAGATTCGTAGTTTCCTTCAACACATAAGTGAAAGCACATCCAGCAGAAACATTACAGAATGAATGTTGAGTTGAACTATAGTCATAAACAGGACAGGGCAATCCTTTCTGAAGTTTCTGGAGGATAACTTAATGCTGCTTGTGAGGGTCTGAAATGCTGGTGTCAGTGAAAACAGCAGATGATCATCTGAAATCATTGCATGTCAATTAATAAAGTTTGCAAGATTTTAGTCTGTGTATATGAAAAAGAGAGAGATTACAGGAATTTAAATTTTTCAGTTATTTTTATGCTTGCTTGTGAGTGCTGGAAAAGTAACTAGGATTTTAATATATGGCAAGACATGAGACAAAGAGGGATCAGTTACGTGTCTGGTGAAGCCCTGATCCCTGCACATATCAGGGTATTCTGAATGTGGCCAGTGCATGAAACCTGCAAGTGCCTGGAGATTCACAGCTCCAAGTGCACTCTGAGAGGAACAGGGGCTGATTCTCAGGGTGCTTATGATTATTGAAGAACTCCAAAGAAAGTCACTGGTATCAAACTGGTATCATAGAATCAAACACAAAAATTATTTTGTGTGATAAGTGCCTTTTTCTAGAGAAATGTCATGCTTATAATTTTCCAAAGAGCAAGATTGGGTATTTGGGCATTCCTAACATTTTTAAAAGAGCATTGTTTTGGAGCCAGAGGCTAGAAAACAAAGGCATTTGTGTTGTGATTTTAGCCAGTGTGAGTTTTGTTAAGAAAGCCAGCATAAGAGAACATTAATAATCACTCACACCCTCAAAAGCACAGGGACTGACATTTGTGAGTTCAAGGCAAAAGTACATGGCTTCTTTTCCAGATACTTGGAGATCATGCACTTAGTGCAAGTATCATAAATCAGCTGAAAAATAAATTGGCAAAAGAGAAATTGTCACAGTCCAAGGCATCTTATTTGATGAGGAAGAATACATATGATTTATGGACAGGCATAACTTTTTTCATGTTACAACTGGCCTGTTGTGCTCTCAGCTGAATGGAGAGTCTGAGGGAAACGTGCAGTCTGCAAAGCACAGTCTGAAACAAGCCAACTTAAATTGATGTACTCTAGAGCAACTCCAATCCAAAACTATTCATTCAGCCCAGCTTCACCAATGTGAGAATCACTATGGAAATGTCAAATGAGATGAGGATGTGTAGGTACTTCCATATACTTCTACTTGTATCATGTGACAATTGTTTACTACCATTAGTATTAACAAGTCTCAGTTGAGTGCTCAGAGGAGGAAATGTGAATTACATGTATCCCTTGTAGCAGGAGATGATACGGGAGGATTCATTTTTCCAATCACACTGTTGCCTAGAGTCAAGAGTTCCTCTGAAGTTTCACTGTTCAATCCACTGTTTATGCTCATCTTTTATTGGCTCTAATCATAGTTTTGTGATTATATAAGATAATTAAGTTCCTAAGTACATGAGATTTAGGAGACAAAACCAGCAGCCAGGTGGGATTAATCTGACCTAATCTCAGCTGTAAGGCATCTAGACTCAGTCCTGGCTAGTGTGTCTCTGTAGCCAATGGAAACAAAAACATTTCTAAGGAGAAAGTAAAATCAGTTATCTTAGGAATTTTTTTTACAATAGGATTGGTTCTCTCTTGGTAACATCTCTGACTCTACACCGAATTTAAAGTAAACCTGGATAACTAGTTTAGACAAGGTGCCTACATTTTAGACAGCTAAAGGTCATTTTCTACTGTCACCCACGTGGGTGAGTAGTTTTGCAGATTTCAATGAATATGTATATGTTGATGACAAGTAATTTTCTTTACTGCTGTGGCTAAATCAAAAAAAAAAAAAAGTGATGAGAAAAGCCTGAAAAGTTTAGACACTCACATGTAAATGTAATATTTGTAGTTATAACTGTAGTATTAACATTTGTTTGTTACTTCTTGTCTACTTAAACCCAGGAAAAAACCATACAAAAAATCCCAAGCTGTGTTATCATGTTATCTGTCTGCATTCAGAATTCATAGAAATTTTGAACTGTGAATTGCAGTGGTTTCTTATAAATCCATAGAAGGTACAGACTAGTATAAATTGTGCTAGTGGGAAGGGAATGAAAATACCTGGTGGCCTACAGAGTACACCTGCTATGAAATGCTTACAGTGAGAGTGTCTGTTATCAGGATACTTTTGGACAGCTCTGGCATTTGGTTCTAGAGGTCTGCCTTCACATTTCTGACTCACTTACGTATCCTTCAAACCAACTAGGATGATTTTGCTCCTATTATACTATGCAATAGTGAAACAATATTTTTGCTAGTGGTTTTACTATACCTTGTCACAAGATTTTCTTCTTTTGCCCACTGGAAACTCCGTGTCTTCCCTTATTAGAGTATATTTTATTACAAACTGGCGATTTCATGTTGATGCCTAAGGAATTAGTGCAGCCTGAAATGGAGACCACCCTAAAATGGAGTGATTTAAAGAAAGCTTGGAAAGAACTGATAATGAACTGTTAGTAGTCTGAATTTCTCTCCAATGATATTGTAAGTCCAGTACTGCCAGAACTGGACTTTACAAGATGTATTCTAGGTATTTAGTCTAAGTAGGATGATCATCAAACAGAAGGTGCCTGACTCTCACACCAGCAAAATTAGATACCTAAATTCCTTTTTAAAGTGTTGAAGGCAGGTTCCTCTGAAAGTGATTTTTAAAGACCTAGGAAAAATATCCTGCCCTTACAATTTAATACTATACAGCATCCAAATTGGGCAAGCTGAATATGTTCTTCAGTATATGAAAATATTCCTAACCAGTCAAACTCACACAGGGTTTGACTTCCTGACTCGCTATTTTGTTTCTTAACCAAAATTCTTTTTCCCATTCAACAAACTGTGTTAATGCCTTTATTTCAATACTGAGAGTTTAAGGCTGTATCAGGAAGTCAGTCTTTTCTAATAAATATACAATATTAACCTGATATTGCCTCACCTTTTAAACTGAAAACAGTGTTCCTAAACCTAAAGAGTCTGTCAGGAACCAGTAAGATGTCTCAAAAGTCTGTAAAATGCTCCTGGGGTACTTTAGAAGGCTTGTAGTTAAATTCATTCTGTATGTGATGATCAGTGTTCAGTTTTTCTGAAATATAATGTACTTTTCCCACCCTGAAATACATAGAAATAAATATTTTGTTACATTGTGACATACAGTATTAAGTCAGAGATCTTTTTCTCCAAATTGGGGCTTCTAGAAAGTGCTAGTGTTGATTTTTGCTGAAATATTATACTGCTGTATCCTAAGATATATGGAACTTTGTACCCAGCTTTCCTGTGTCTTGCACCTGGCGGTTCATTTGAAATGGTAATCTGCCACCAGGCCAAGAAGTCTGCTCATTAGGGCAAACTGTACGACTACCACAAGCTAACCAGGTGGAATTAGATTAATTGATCAGGAATTTCTAATATAAAATCAAGGTAAAATTAGAGAGTATATCAGCAAAGTTACCAGACTTGTACACCTTTAATAATCATGGATTAATTACAAGAGTGAAATGGAAGCGTGTATGGGGGGGTTCTCTCTTTTTCATTCTTTTGTAAGGAATACTTAGCGTAGATTCAGAAGCAAATATGACCCTTCATTGCAACAAAATTAATACATAGATTCTGAGATGACCATTATCACAACATAGCATAACACAAACTAAAGCATTTGATCACCCTTTGTCTCAGGCCAGTATTTTCTATTTAAGCATTAATTTATATTTTTAGAAACTGACTCAAATTTTATTACAACTTTAAAGAGCCTGTCATATCCTTAGGTAAGCTGTCCCACCATTTAATTGTCCTCATCTAATGTTTAATTATCTTCATTATTTCCAAACAACTTTTATATTGTGTTTGAGTCACTTTATCTTGTTTTACTTTTTTTTTTTCTATTGTTAAGCTGAGCGGTCCTCTCTTACTTAAATGCTGAACCAAGTCTATCCTCATCAGACATGGGTTCTGTGCTTGCAAGAATTTATTTTTTAAGATTTTGCCATGGTATAAGTGGTGATACTCTTTGGACCTTCATGATCAAAAGTGTAAAGTATAAAGGGTACGTGGCTCACCTTCAGCCTTAGAAGAGAAAACCATTGTCTTTCAATACTGTGAAGAGCAAGAATAACAATTCATTTAGCACTTCTGAATAACAAAATTCCTATGACTGTTTTACCTATGGTTTTTTGTCTCTTTTCAAAATTTTGATGTGGTCTTGAAGAGTCCTTGGGGCCATCATTTTCCCCGAGCTTTTCACAAGTGAAAAACTCTTCCTACTGGCACCTTTCTCCAGAACACGACTTACAGGAAGATGAAACGTATGATGATGATATACAACAGATTTCCTACAGGAGAAAAAGAGCAAAAGGTAGCAACAAAGGCCAAGGAAGCTTCCTAGAGACTCCTGAAACAAAGGTGTGCAAATGCTAGTTCTCCTAGGGAAACTCGAAGTCACCTATAATTGATCATATCTTGATGCAAAAAAATGGTAATAAGCAGTAGCAAAGCTCTGTAGGAATGTATGTCTCCAGAATTATCAGAGAAAGCCCGAGGTGAGGAAAGAAGTGAATAAAGAAGGGGACCTGGCTGATGCCATTAAGATATAAAATCTCTTTCACTTGCAAAATATATGTCCAGCTAACAAAAAACTTCTCAAACATTTTGGAGATTAAGTAGCTTCAAATCATTCCAGATTAGCTGTGATGCTTTAGGATCTCCACTGAGCTTTTGATCCAATACACCAAAACTGAGAAGTGGTTAACTCTTGTAATTTTAAAATTTTTCTTCTTAGAACATTAAAATGGAAAGTATAAAGCAGGTTGGTTAATTAAAACTAGTGAAAACCTTGTAAAAATAATTGACAGTAAAAAAGAGGAAGGGAATTACTTTAGGAATGTTAACATACATTGAATAGTGTGAAAAGGTAAATATAGGCAGAATATCAGGGGGAAAAATTCCTGGTAGAGTGGTCCACAGGATTGTGGGGAAGTGTCAGAAACCCAATTGCTCATGATATTTAAATCCAGGCTGGACAAAGCACTAGAAAATCTGGTGTTGAGAATGATTTTATATTAAGTGGAGCATTGATTGGATGACTTAATAGATATTTTCTGTATCTGATTTCTATTAGGTTAGGATTCCCAGCTGCTTTTGCTTCCAAAGCCTCTTCCAGTCTTCGGATTTCTTTCTTTAATATTGACTAATAATAGCACTTTAACCAGCTGTCCATTAACAGAACTTTAGGTTTTCCTATGAAAATATTAAACTGGCAGGTGATAAAAGCTTTCCACTTCTCGTTTCTCTTAAAAAGGGTAAAGTATAAATGTCTGCAAGTGTAGCTGAGACACTATTGAATGTTCCGCCTTAGCTAATCCCACTCAAGTTTTAACCCAAGTCCTCCCACTTTGCAAGTAATGAAAGCAAAGATTTCTGAAGTCTAAGAAGACTGAAAAATAGATAAAAGCTCTTTTTTTCTGGATTATCTGATCACTTTAAATAGATTCTGATCAAAGTTAATTGCTATGCAGTGGTTACATGGCCTTCCTTCCGTCCAGGAGTTTCCCTGTGTTTCATAACTGACCTTAGCTTGAGCTAGTTGGCAGTGTTTCTTGTTGTGTTTGGTTCAGCTGTTTTTATTTTCACAGATTGCTGCTGTTGCCTGCTCACAATGCAGCTCAGGGAACATAGTTATGAGAGTTTAACTACTGAGGCTTTACACATCAGCTGCTTTGTGTTTGTGACTTCTCAGTGAGAAGGCACTAGCCCTTGGGGACCACTAACCAGTGTGAAACAGAGAACAGAGTGAGACCAGGTTCATCCTGGTGAGCTTCAGGTTCTCTAATGAGTACTGAAGTAGTATGAAACTCATTGCTTTTGCATTTAACTTCTAAATGCCTACCAACTTTCATAGACAGGCTGGAGGACTGAGCTACAATGACTTGAGGCTTGGAGAGAGCAAAAGGGAAATTAGCATGGTGTGCCAGCCAGCCCTGTTGTTACAGGCTGTCCTAGGCAACTCTACTTCATCACTCTTAGGTGGACTTGCTGCAGGCTGGTGAACTTTTGGTCAGTAAGATTATTTAATATTACATATGGGCTGTAGAGAGGGAGCTTTTGCTAAAGATTAGGTTCTCTGGTTTATGTTTTGGCAGAAAAACCATCTTTCAAATATTAGTATCTCCAAAACATTTTGATTAAGTTCAGTAATTTAGTCAGGGAACATCAGAAATTTGAGTGGGTTCTTATTTTACTGAAAACATATCAGCAAGTTGAATCCCTTGCCATCTGATTCTGTCAGTTTCTCTGAAGGATGAATGGCTTCCATCTAGGATGCAACATTTCCAGAGCTGCTAGGTTCAGCATCATCTTCAGCCTTCTCTTATAGGAAAGAGAAATTCAAAGTTTGTTTTGCAGAATTTCAAGTGGGTAAATAACTCACCTTTAGCTATCAGCTCTAGATGAGGCATCAGGATTTCTTCTGCAATTACTGTTGAAAAACCACTATGTCCAAGGGACATAAAACTTCCCACACCTGTGAGGTTTGTAATAGAAGATAAGAAGAGGAAAAAAAAATCCCTTGTATCAAGCATACAGTCCACACATTGATTTTCAATGAAATGTCAGGAAGTTTTGCAGAATCCAAACAAAATAAAATAAATCACCTTCTCAAAGTATCTGGAATGGAAATGGAAAAAAGAGTTTTTCTTTTGGCTTGTGAGGCAAACTAGACTTTTAGTTTACACAAAATGCTTAACTTTTACATGGTTAGAGATCAATATTGTCATGTTAGTACTACATTTTAAAATATATTGCACTAAAGAACCCAAACAAGGAAAAAGAATAGAAGAAAAAAATGCAGAAAACAACCAAAGTTAATGTTATGCACATCTTTGTGCACGCTATTCTTTATAATGTAGTACCAGAGATAAAGACAGTCTTACAATAACTCACCACATTCAGCTTAAATGTGCACTGAAAAGCTTTAAGTTTTCACACAATTAAATTGAGATCAAAATTCAGATTTTCCTTGAAAATTTTTTCTGTATGGAAACTTTTGGAGTGTGAATGTATGTGCACAGATGAATTAATAAATTTTTGTTTATATTGCATTTGAAGATGAAGATTTTATGCAAGATATTGAATGGACATTTACACTGAAGGAATGGAAAGAAATAATATTATGACAATATTGTACAGGGAGGCAAACAATTTAGAAACATTTATAGGAAAATAAGAGAACTTAAATCCAGAACATTTAAAAATCCTTTTATTGTGTATCAGCTAAACCATATAAAATTGCATTTTTTGTGGGTGGTTCAAATACCATTTTTATGGTATTTTAAACCTTTGGTTTAATTTATGAAATAACCCTGGACCGAGTCAGTAACAAATCTACAATGTTCAGTGGGCCTCAGAATACCTCACTTCCTAACTGTGGTTTAGTTGTAGAATATTAAACCATTATATAAACCCTCTATCAGTAGGGAATTAGGAGTAAACTCTGACTGTAGTCAGTTTTTCTCAAAACCACCTGTTACAAGGATTAGCAATCCAGGAAACCAGAGCAGAACCCAGGGCTCATGCCATGCTGTTTGCTGTTCCCTGTCTGCAGGGTATGAAACCTTCTTGCTGTGGTTGAGGGCACCACCTCTGGGATTTAGTAGTTCTGTTTCACTTATTTGTGTCAGATTTCAAAAAGAGGAAGTCAGTTTTAAAGTAGCAGATCACAGGTTGAACATTGTAGAAGCAGGAGGGGAAAGCCAGGCAATAGGCTCTGCATCACTTCTTCAGTGAAAAGGTGATTATGTGCATTAATCACTAATTGCATCTGAAAGAGAATTATTATTAGACTGCTGTCAAGTGTTCTCCTAACAGCATGGGAGCACTTAGAAATGAATGCAAGCACGGATGTAAGGAGTGGAAAAATATTTCTAGATTTATAGCACCATCATCCCAGAGTACACCCCTGCATGTTCTAGTTCTCCTGTCCTTGCAGTTTAGATGTAGTACAAAAAAGCAGGTGAGACACTTCCCATTTAAATCAGACAACAGTCAAATATTTATTAGATAGGAGGAAAATCTGAAATACACATAGATAGAACTAAGCACAGACAAAAGGATACATTCTTGATACATCTCAATAATATGGGATGGTGTATCCCAAGATGTCAGCCCTTTTTTACGTGTTTATTTTTTTCTCTTAGAATAAAAGATAACAATACCAACGAACGCCACAGACTTCAGAAAAAAAAATCACACTAGTTTATGGACTCTGTTATTACATCTAAACTAACAAAAGAAAAAGCAGCAGAGACTCTGCTGGTCTGGTTTCTTCTATATTTCTAAACTTCCCTACACTCAAGGACTGGGTAGGTGACTTCAGCTACTTAATTGGAAAAGCTGAAGCTGTGCCTGGGAAACACCCAGGAAGAGTCTTAATTAGTGCAGGCAACATGCATGTAAGGGACCATTCCCGCTGTTAATCTGTGCTGAGCTTCAGCATCTTGAAAGTTAGCAAAAGCCCTTGTAAGCTTGGGCTGCTGACCTGTGAGGAAACCACAATGCTACAACTCCTGGTGGTTAAAGCACGAGCACTGCTCCCATTCCTGTAGTCATTACTTCTTGTCCTGTGTGGACATACTGCTGTTAAGGGAAGCATAATTTTTTGCTCCATTTCCTAGCCTTTGGCTCAATTTGTGTACAAATTGGGTGGGATCGTCTCACTTAGACATCTGTGTGTCGACATTTCCATCTGACACCATTTATATTTGGTAGGGAGGAACAGTTTGGCTTGCTATTCTAGCCTCTCTGTGTTAGAATGAAATCAGTCACACCCAGGAAGCACCTATTTCTCCCCAAAGGGAGTCTCCAGTGATAAGGTCAGATGAAGAAGTTTGTATTTTAAACACATCTGTTTGAGCAGATCAGTTTTCCCTTCCCTGATTCCTTTTTAATTTGTACCCTTTTGCCTACATCACCCTCTAGTCTCATTGCTGAAACTAAGAGAGCACTCAGGATTGTGACCAGTGTATAAAAAAGCTGGGAGACATGGTACAGCTAAAAAGTTTTGTTTAGCTATCCAACATTGTCAAAGCTCTCTGCACCTTTTGGACTTGCAACTTTGCCAAAGGGAACTATAGCTTTATAGGGGAATATACACCCTCTCTGCCCTTTTACACTGATTCATCCAAACTTTATCTATTACTCTGTTAGATAGATTTGGAAGTGGAAAAACAAACGTCTGCCATCTGCTCCATGTTATTTATGATGATTTCTCCAATTAGGTCCAATTAACTTGCTGTCAATGATTAAATGTAATGGGTAATAATAACTTGACTTCATCATTACCACCAGCATTATTAGCTCATTGATTGCAATAATTTCAAAAATTACCCATCAGAATAAAATATGTTTAGCACCTGGTTTGTCTGTTTAGGAACATCTGCTATAAACGTGTGATATATGTGGAATTTAATGTCTCATGATGTGAAAGGGAAGCATATAATCTGTACTTTGAGAGTCAGTGCTGGCACAAATTTATCATGAGACAGTGAGGGGATCAAATAAAAATCAGTCCAGAATTTATTGCTGGACCCACAGAACTGTCAAAACAGGAATGGAGCTATCGTATTTTACCAGCCTGAACTTTCTTGTCTACCAAGGAGATAGTTCTGTTCTGAATTTACATGCCTATGTTGTACTATAACCCATGGTTGTGGGTGAATTGGAGATTGCTGGATACCCAGCCTACCTTCAGCACACTTTTGTTTGCTGCTTGCCAAAGAGAAATGTTTTTATCCAAATCCATGGGTCTGGCCTTACTTGAAGTCTTATGTAAATGCTTTACAGTGAAGGGCTTCATCTTCTTAAATGTGGCAGGCAGTAAGTGAAGGCACAGTCTTCTTTTCCTTACTGTCTCTCAACAGCAGATCTCTCTTTCACTGTGTTCCTGCTCCTTTTGTCCATGATGATCTGTAATTGCCATCTCCTAGGTTTGCCATGTGTTTTGGGTCAAGTATCTCACTGTCATGCAATTCTATTTTCCCCGTAACCATATGGAAATACCATGGAATAAGTGCTGTCTGGAATGGTTCACAACAGACTTTGTTCAGACAGCTAATGATTCCCCAATCTTTAAGTGTGCCAGTTAGTTCCCCTTCCTGCAAACAATTTTTTTCTTGAGCATCATGAATGCTAATTCTCCTAATTTTCCTCTGATTTACATCCTTTAGTGAAAATAAGAGGGCTGTTTAGAAGAACAAATTTTGGTCTTGGTTCTTTTCTTAACTACCCCCTCAAAAATGCTCAGGAATAATATTTTCACAAACACCTAGAAAACAAATCTCAGTTTAAGATTCCTGAAAACTGATAAATTTGGAGAAAATCTAATAAAATGTCTGGCTGTTATTTATACACTGAATGTCTGCTTATTGGCCTGCCAGATCTGAGAAACATTAGTTCTGGGGGGATACTTCGGACTTGAGCCACACTTTTTTTTTACCTAACCCAGTCTTGGAAAAACAAGCAAGGCTTTGGCTGGACTTGCCCCTTTTCTAACATTTCATTGCCCATTTTACCCAATTTTACCATCTGGAATGTAAATTAAGGTCGGGGTTTTTTGGTTAAAAAAACATCATATCTTATCAAATTTTCATTAATTGGCTATTTAACAAATTGTTGATTGGCAAGCTAATGCTTATTTGATGGGATCATTTCATTGGATATTTGGCTCAAAGTCTTCAGGAAATTTAGTAGCCTAGCCTTCAAACATCTGATCTCTTCCCATTGGTTGTTCCTAAGAAATATTGAACTGCAAGAAGCTAAATAGCTTCATGAATATTGTTTAACACTTACTATAACTCAAAAATGCAAAAAGTTTCCCACCCAAAGTCCTAATTAGTCTCTATCTCTTAAAGCATTGCAGTCTAGAAAGGGTAGTAGACATTATCTTCCATATCACATGAATGGGGAAACCAATTCCAAGGTTTTCCAGCAGTTCCTGGCTCTGCCGTTCTTGCTTCCCAGCATTTTGTACAGCCTTTCCATAACTTTAAATGTCAGGCCAGATTTTCACTTGGAGCTTTGTTGATTTACAACAGATGAAGAAACCCCATATTTTTGAAATATGAAAAAAAAAACATTGCCCATTTGGTTCTGCTGCAGTGTACTCTTCTCTTTGTAAAATAAAGACTCTTTTACAAATATTCACCAGGAAAATTATGGTGCAGAAGGGAAGAGGCTTATCTTGGTATGATGCTTATCATTTTCATCCTTCACTGTAACTGTTTGATTGCTGTGCCTGACCCTGACAACATTTGAGTCCCACAAGAATGAAATCTTTCATTAAGTTGGTAAAATGTAGGGTGTTTTCAGTTTGGGGCATGCAGGGAAGTGGTGACAAGACCAAAATTCATCCTGCAGTGCTTCAACTCTGATACTGTTAGAAAGCAGCAATAATTTTATCTCAGAGACTTGATCACTCAAGTGAACATGGAAAATGTGAGAAGCCCTTTTTAACTTATTAATATTTATTTATGAAAAATATACACTTTAAACATGATTGTTGGATTTCTATTAGACTTTATGCAGAAGATTATTGTCTAGATGTTTTTATTGTTGGTGAAAAATGCTTGTCTGTGTATGGTGTCTTGGGACTTCTCTGTTTCATTTTGATCAAAAACTCCTCCAAAACCTATTTGAGAGAATCACAATATTTTACTTAGATTTTTTTTCCCTGGAGTTCTGAGTTTAGTGTATCCTAATAAAAGTAAAGTCCCAGCCCTGTAATGCCACAGCTCAGAAGAGTACTTTCTGCAGGACCTGATCATGAGTCATGTCTGCTTACAGAGGCTGGATATCACTGTACTAGTTAGGAGATATAGTTCAGCCAGGGGACCTGAACTTTCAGTCAAAAGCAGAAGGCTACCAAACTAGGTGTTTTGTTTGTTTGTTTGTTTGTGGTTTTTTTTCTGAAATGTCACAACAGAAATTTTACAAGCACAAAAATATTTTTTTTATTAAGAGTTAAGTTTTCAATTTTTTTGTTCTATGGACAATATAGGAAATTCAGCCAGCTCTTGACACACTAAAATAAATGTGCTCTGTGTATTGAGAAAAATAGTTTGCCCTTTCTTCCTCATATAAACCTAAGAGTAATTTTCAGTGACTGACCAGCCTCATAGTAAAAGAGCATTCCTTGCATCCTTATCTTTAGACATCTATAGTGAAGTGTCTAAAGCTGAAGCTGAATCCCACTTGCCCTCAGGGACCCTGGATGAAAGGTCTAAAGCTCAGATTCATCACACAGTTTAAGGTACTGATCTGAGCTATGCAAGATGGTTACCTAATCACCCTAAGCTGACATGTCCAGAGAAAAATTACAGGCTAGATTTTTAGTCGTTTAAAATCAGTACACCCAGCAGAAGTCAATGGAGCTATGTTAATGGAGGTCTGGTTCTATGGACAGGGCAGCATTAAAAACAAGGGTTTTGTTTTCAGGAAATACTATATTTTTGATTTATGAAATAGAGATGAGCACCGAATGTTAAAAAAAATCCCTGACCCACAAGCATCATGTTGTGCTCAAAAAACATCAACTATGTAGATCAATAAATATCAAACACAGTTCAGCATGGTGAATGTAAAATAATACTTACGGGAAAGTAGCCAATTTGGATAGCTTGTGCTGCCTCTGCACTGTTGATCAAAGGAAAAAACATGGGGATTATACAGGAAAATATTGATTAAGTCAACACCACAAACACCTGCATTTTGGGAGGCAGAACTTAGGTTAAAAAACTATGATAAAAAATACTTGAAGTTTGGATAAACACAGAAAACAGGTGCTTTGGTAAGCATTTCTTACAGCAAGTGAAAGACCTATCTTTTCTTCATTAGGAGTCGTAATGCATCTGTTTAGGAAATCTGCTTCCCAAACAGACTCAGGCTGAGATTTCCTTTTTTATTGGTCTAATTACTCTTTTAAATCCTTATTCTGCTTCACCACAGTATATGAAAAGAGTTTCTGTGTACTTTCTGCTGGAAGATCTGGTCTTACACTCTGTTGGGTGATTTGGGTCAGTGAACTCTGTCAAGTCCTGTTTCCCAATGTGCCAGTCACCACACTGGAGAGCAGGGCTGGAGGCAAGCTGGTGAACAGCTCGAGATGTTCTCCTGTGGGGACAGACCTTTTCCAAAAAATGCCAGAGAAACTGGTGCATCAGGGATCAGCTGGTCAAATAACTGAGCCAGGAAGGTTTCTCATAGGAATTTCTAGTGACAGCTTAATTCTGTGTCATCTGACAACACGGGTTGTCAGGATATCATGTCCCTCTCTGAGAAGCAGCACAGTGAGTTAAACCTGTGCTGTGTTTTCTTCTGCCCAATACTAGCCCAATACTTATTTTAGTAATAAGCTTGATGATGGTACAGCAGAAAGAGGTCAAATGCATCTGGAGACATATTAACAGCCAAGTCTTGTCAAAAGGTTTATAACTAGATATGTAGGTGAAGTACCTTTTCTGATTCACACCAAATGAAAACTCCACTGTGTCTTATATTCCACGCATTTCCTTCTGAAGAAGAATAGTTTGTATTTCTATGCATCTTCCCATTCTATGTTTTTACAGGAATTCACAACTTTTACACCTCTAACCTCATAAAACCTACTGGGTTTATTATCTCTGCTTAACAGAAGGGAAAACTAAAACAGAGACAGTAGAAGAACATACTCAACAGCACAAGGCATCTGCAGCAGAGCTGAAATTGGAGCCCAGGCACTCTTGACTCTTTAGTCTTCCTCAAAGCCATCCCTAGATTGTAAACTAGAGACCTCTAGTGCTTTTATACACTGCCAACTGCCCAGAAAAATCTTGTACATGGTCATTGACTACTGCTTTGAAGTCTTCCTATTTAAGGGTCCCCGTCCTTACTGAAACCCTTTTGTATTCAATATAAAAACACAAATAAGAATTACTTTTATTCCAAAGATTATACTGTCTAGTTTCAGACAAACTTTAGTTGGAGAAAATCAGAATGGGTGAAAGGAAGACATAAAATCAAGAATCCGTGGCAATATAAATTTGTAATTACTCCCTGAAATCAGTTTGTATTTTAAAATCAGTAAAGCTATAATGGTAAGATACATAAACAAACCCAACTTTATGCTCTCAAAATTTACTTTATACATGAATAATATTTTTGATAGCTTTACACTGAGAGTATGTTACACCTATACTACATATTATAGAGTGACCAAACTGACCTCCTAGCTGTCCCAATTGGAACTTTTTTCTAATTTAAAAAGATCCCAACCTTTCTTTTGTGTTCTTAAACATTTCTATTCAGCATGATTTTTGGCCTATTGCCTCATCTTTTTTTATACATTCTAGTGTCTCACCTAGTGTTGCTATGCACAGCCAGTAAGTTCCCTTTCTCTTATCACAAGTGTGTTGTCTTCAAGCAACTCCAGAAGATCAGGTCTATTTATTACTGGCATTTATAGTTAGTTAAACACAAACTGCTTGACTCCACACTGCTTGCACTTAACAAAACCACTTTCCCAGGTGTTCTTCCTACTGCATAGTTTAAGGTTTCCAAGATTTCCCTTCAACAGATGTTAAACTCCCTGGTCTCAGTTTCTTGGTCTTTAATCTCTTGACCCTTTTTAAACTAATGGAGTTGTATTTGCCACTTCCTAATCCTCAGGAATCTCCTTCATTTTTAAGAATGTCAGTTAACTTAATGCCTTTAACTAATGCTTGTGAAATCATGTTATTTGGACCTATGGTTATATCTGCCACAAGTTCATTAATTTTTTTCTTTTTCTAACTAAAAATTTTGCTTTTAACTCTAGACTGCCTTCTTTTTTTCTCTGGAAAATTGATCCATTGTTTAGTCAGAGTACTGTTCCACCTTCTTCTAAGACAAAAAGAGAGTAATTGTTTAACAGATTTTTTATTTCCTTGTGCCTCAAATACTAAGTTTCACTTGCACAGAGGAAAATGAAGTTGTAGAAAGAAAGGAAGTTCCCACATATTTTTCTATCCTCAGTGGGTCTTGAGCATTTCCAACATTACTGTAGAAATGTGAAGCCATATCAATAAACCTTCAGTCTGATTAAAAGTTGTGAGATAACCAGCAGTTAACAGCAGTTGGGTTACACATTGACTAAAATAGTCCCCCTTCTTTTCTTGGGTTTCCTTTCTTCCAATGAGATCTTAGTGAAGGAACTACTTCTCATAGACCAAACCAAGTGCTCTGTTGAATTGAAGCCCACGTGTGCTGAAGGGAAATGTGCTGGTATATTTTCTTTGATAATTGAAACACTTTGTAGACCACCCTCATCTTCAGACAATTATGAAGAATGTCTCAGAGCATTTTGAGACTGAGATTTTCCCAGACCATCCAAGTGGGAGTTAAAAAATATATGCTAACAAGTTCCAAGAAACATATTTTGACTTTTTGTTGAGAGCTGTGAAATCTTTTCCCACTGTCAATTTTCTCTTGATACTTAAAAATCTTTTTCCCTAGCTACAAACTGCTTCTGATCATATTCCTTGGACTCCGATCTCTTCGTAAGCAATGTTAGGTATCCATAAGAGTTACATTTGCAGAAGCAGTCTATACTTTATCTGATATGAATCATATCTTTTGGCTTCAGCTGCAAAGTTCTCCATACTCTTGAAATTGAGCTCCCTCAGATGTGACCCATTCACTTTCTGAAGGTTCTATTCATGTAGTATTTTGCTGCAGTAGGTTTGGACACCCATACATGTTCTGGAATATACAGAGATTTGAAAATTAAGAACTAGCTTTTTTGCCAAATATGTTGGGAATTTCATAGGATCTAAACTGAGTAATGATAATTTTTTATCCAGGATCAAAAATATAGTGAAGTTTTAATAATTATGAACTTGTCTGAATCCTTCATCATTATGGTCAAACAAAGAGCTGACATTTAAGTTTAATTAGAACCACTTACTTTCCAGCATTACTAAGTAAGGGAAATGTAAAAAGCATGGAGGTTTGAGGAGTGCTGATGGACTCTATTTTGCTCAAAACTCCCACAGGAGCAAAGGTCTTTAATTGTAGTGTAAATCAAGGAATTTTTGCTTTCAAATGCTGTCACAGAAGAAGTCAGTGGCATTCTGTATGGGAAAAGAAGTGATAAATTCTACTGCTTGTCTCAGAAGTCCAGAAATTTCAGCTTTAAAGATGCATTTTGCATTGAAGAAGAAGCTTAGAAAGGAGGAAAGTGCATTGGACAATCAAAAGGAGTTTCTTTTAGACTACCTGCTGAATTTCTACAAGGAGAGAAAACTCTGCAATTCCTCTAACATGCCTAAGATGTACTTATTAGAATGAATAAATGACGAACTTCACCAAGAAGGTTTAAAACTAATATATATATATTAAAATAAAGATCAATTGGCTGAAGACTTTTCAGTCCAAAGTCTCATATTGATAACTGAAAGAAAGAACCACCAAGCAGATGTTATCATATTTCACCAAGAAGGCATGAACATCCTTTGGATAAAAGGGAACAAGGATCTGAAGAAATCTGAATGAGTGTTACCCAAGGTTTTTTTTAAAAAACATTTGCTCTGGGTTTGTGAATGAAAAAAATGAATTTTGGGAAGCAGTTGCATTGTAAGCACAGTAGAAAAAAAAGAAGGTAAAGTGAGGAAACAAGTAAGGAAAAGCTTAAAGTGTGGACTAGAGAAAAACTATGAAGATGCTAATAAGTTTTCCACAAAAATTTTCTCTGAGCTAAAATAATGACATTTAATATTGTCTTACATAAAATGTAAAGTATCCAGGGTATATATTTAACTAGATTTCAGATTTCTTTCAAATACCATTTCTGTGAACTGCTCCTCACTGTATTGTTCTGTATTGAGAACCAAAAGGTCTAAATGTTTAGTACATACAAACAAGGCCTTGGGTTCTTACTTTTTATTTTCCATATTTTCTCTGAGTTTTCATTTTTCATGACCACAAAAATGAGAGAATCTAAGGCAACATCTTCATATCTCATCTTGACCAGTGGTATGATCTATACATGGCCATTCTATGATTTAAAAAAAATAAATTATCAATTACTCTCTGAAGTCTGTATGAATGCAACTATCTTGCTTTTCATAGCTATGGCTTATACTGCTGAAACAAATAGTCTTTTATTATTTCCATTAAAATTATTCCACTACTCTAATTAGTATTTACATACTTAGTAGAATTATCACAATCTCGGTTTAATTAAAAGGAAAGGTGTCATAATTAAGTGTTCAAACAGTTTAAATGACCTGACACTGAATTTCCGTTTTCAAAACAAGTTTGGGCACTGAAACGTAGTAGTAGATAACATCTTCATTGTTATACATAATTTCTGAAAATGGAATGTAAATTAAGGACTTTTGAATACTTATCCCTTCACGTAGCTCTGTGGAGTCCAGGGTCTAGCAAATGTTTTACCATTGCCTTTTCACATTTGTCTTCTCTTGAATATACTGTAAAAATGTGCTTCCTGTAACAGCCACATGCAAAAAGGCCCATTTTTTATCAGCTATATTTTGTGTTACTTTGTGTTGGTGTGTCCTGTCACCCTGCAACTTGCCTTCCTTCCTTTTTTTTTGTCACATCTCTGCACACGAAGACCATCCGGATTTAACTAACTCTCTGCAGCTCCCTGCAGAATGCATTCCTCTGTCAGCACATATGCTTCTCATTCACCAATATTGTTATGCATTCGATTTTTCCCCCCCTTCTCTTTTTTACTGCCACTACCTTGTTGGCATTGTAAAAAAGGAATACCTTTAAAGGGCCCTGAACCACTGTCATTACATACTCCAGACAGCAACCCAGGGTGCAACCGGCATCCCACCACAAGTAGGAAATGAGAAATTCTGGGCTATAATGAGAGCTATTGAATTTTTTTTAACAGCAGCTTAACAAAGGTTTTTTTAGCTCAGGTGTTTCAGTAATGGTAGCACATATGGAAAAAGCAGTGCTTTGGGCCCTTGAGCTTTTTCGTCTCTCTCCCACTTCAACACATGAATCAATCTAATTCTCATGAAGGAGGCACAGTAGCCCTGGCATGGCAGGATTGCAAGCACTATTTTTACTTGTGTAATTTCTTGCATATATTTGGTAGCTGATTGATTCTAGAATTTTCCTTGGTACCTGCATAGTGGCTCCATTGTCCTTACACACTATTTTCTCTGAAGCAAGCATCCTTTTCTTCCAAACATTTTCAAGCAATTTTTTAGAAGGGTTTTAATTTTTAGCCTGTTTTGAGTTTGTTTGGTTTAGTTTTTTTTTTCCTAATAAAAAGAAGTAAACCTTTCCTATGTGAACATTTTTACTTTGTAGAAAGTCAATCGACTTACCCTTTGGATTCTGCAGCCATGTCACCTTTAGCAGCACAGCTGCAAAGCCCGAAGGACTCGAGAATGTGAGGAGAAAACCAGTCTGGGCCCCTCTGGCTTCAGTATAGCTAGGATTTCACCCCATGTGCCCTGAAACTAGAGGTCATGGCCAATCTCTGCAATATGAGACAGGGATGAGGTCACTAATCTAATCATGACCTAAGCTTATGCTGGAATTCCTGACTTTGGAGACACAGATGCTAAAGAAACCAGTTTTGGGAGCCCTAATAAACCAATTAAATGGGTGTCCTTATTTACCAGATTTTTCTATTAATTTAAACTGTCAGGAAGGTTCAGTGAGATTGAACTTCTGTTGAAAGATTTTTAGGAAAAGTTATCTCCTTCAATAAAATTATATATCCTTTAGCCATGTGGAACACCATTTTTTTCTAGGGACTTTGGGATAACAAAAATATTCAGTACAGAAACCAAGAATTGGGTCAAGGCTGAGGAAAATATGAAAATCTTTTCAAAATTTAAAGATGTCCAAGGAAAGAATCATCTGTTTGCCTACCTGTATCTGATGTTACTGTCCTGTCACTATTTATGAGTTTGGAGATTCATAAATCAGGCAACTGTGGACATTCTTTTGCAGAATAATATTTTTACCCTAAAAATTTAAGAACATGAACAGTTTTGTGCCTGAGGCCTTAGGTGATCATGCTCCCATCCCTACTTCTCTGTGGAGGTGTTGTTAATGAAAGTTTGGATGTTATTTCAAGTACTGCTAGAATGTACCTAAAGGTCCTAGGAATGGGCAGAGTACAGGAAAACGAAGGGACCAGCAGATCCTTTATTATTGTTGATGTGCAATGTGGGGGATTGTTTGTAAAACTGCATCAGATAAAAATGCTTTGGTTTTCTTCTGTCTTTTAAACAAACAGGCAAACATAAAAACCTTGTGGTGTACATTTAAATGAAGAAAGCTCTAGTATTCGGTCTTTTTTTTTTTTTTCAAAAAGGAACTAACTGTGTCATGCTTTCAGAATACACAAACACTATGGTGATGTAATAGAAATGGTTACAAATAAATAAAACAAATTTGCAAACAGCTACAAGAATTCCCATCTCCTGACACTGGGAAAATCAAGTCTTCTGGAAAAACTTTGAAACTTATACAGAAGACAGTCTATGAATTCATGCAATATTCCACTGTAATCCTTTTTTTGCCTTTTAGTTAACAATACGATAGTGATGCCTGTAAAAAGAAAATACTTTCTTTAATATATCAAAGAATACTCATTCAATTAAAGCACTTAATATTCTATGTGGTGCCTGTAGTTTCTGGATATATTTATTATTTCTTAATGTCAACAAAACTGTCTTTAAATATAAAAACACATTCCTTTGTCCTGAGAAAGCAGATTTGTTTTAAGCCCATTGAAATGCACAATGAAGAGGAGAAGAAGTGATATCTCCACCGGACTTCTTATTTTCGACATCTGGTTGTGGTCCGTTGGGAGAAATGTAAGTAACAGTTTACCACATGGATTACAAATGTGCTGAATTGCAAGAATGAATATTAAATGAAAATATCCATAGCACCTGCAGCTTGTCCGGGAGAATTCCCCTTGTGTGTTGTGGGTGGGTTTTCTGAAAAACCCCCAGTGAGATGCAAACTGCAACTGCAGCTGCTTGTAGTAGCAGCTTGTCTAGTGTTACCGAAGAGTTTGCAGATTCTGTTCCCTTCAATGAATCAACATTGATCAGGGCTGCCAACACACTAAAAAAAGAAAGGGAGGGAGCAGGAGGAGGCTTGCAGGGGAAGGATTATGACCATTAGGATTATTCCCACAGGTTTTAGATGATTAGGAAAAATTTTTAAATAGTGATTAAAAAAAAAGGCAGAAAAAGGAAATGCAAGCAAAATGCCTGATGAAATAGAAAGCTGGTTTGATGTATCTGGGTGAGAAAGCTCTGTTTGCTCTGTCAAAAGGTCAGGCCTGTTTTTTTCTCAATAGAAGCCCTGCAATTGTGTTTTGCTGACTTCGTATACATTCTGTATATACTGAGCACTGTACACATGTGATACTTGGCTGGATTTCAGATGCAGTGCTAGAGGGGATTAAACAGTGGGGAATGTTTCCCCCTTAGTATTAACTTTTTATTTTAAAGAAACTGAGTTATTTCTACCTGAACATGCCTCGAAAACAGAGTGGTTCATTAGGAATTGTGTGACTCCTCATTTAATTTTATTCTCTAAAGAAATGGTGAAGAACAGACTGCATGCTTCACATCTTTTTATCTGGCCTCTCTGAAGAGCACTTGCATGTTTAGGCATAACATAGTGGAAATCAAAGGCAGAGCAATGCTGGCAGCACAAAAAGGGAATAGCTAGTCTTTCCTTTGGGTTTTATAATGTCAAGATGATAAAAATATGAACGCCAAGTGGTACTTAATATTTTTTTTCTTACAGAAAAAAAATCATATTTTTAGCCTTGAGAGACTGCCAAATTATTCTGTTTTGGAATTTGTGTAGGATCTTGCTACTATTACAGAAAAATGAAAACTTTAATACACATTTCTTTGGACCTCTTTGATACAACAGGCCCTCAAGGAAAACTCAAGTTGCACATGGATTAGAAGAGAGTCACACAGCAACCACTTTTTACCCTGAAGCAGCCTCAGTGGGTGACTACCTCCAAATGATAGGTTTACTTTGGAGATAGATGATAATTCTACCTTTGGTTCTAGCCTGTTTCACAAATATTTGGAGCATGTCTAAAGAAACCCACTGAATTGAACTGCCCATATGCAGTTCCAGATTTTGCACCCCTCGATTTTATATCTCTGGGAATCAAGTCTGATGCTGACAGATGGGATATGGAACACACCATCTCAGTAGTGGAGACTCCAGCTGGGCAATGTTCATTCTGCCATTGCTCATGGGAATATTAAGGTCCACATCCGAAGAGGAGGAGGGAGTGAATCAGAAGAGGGAGCTCTAGCTGTGCTACTGAGGCCAGAAGGGGCCTTGTGTTGGAGTATACCCAAAGTAGGAAGAGAGAGTTCTTTATCTGTTTTTCATGAAGAAAAAGGAGTTTTATTGCTTTCCTGCCCCTCTGGAAGTCCATGTTTTCATCCTAGTTTAATAGCTCCCAACAGACTCTCTAGCAACCTATTGTACTGTGCTTCTTGTCTCCTCCCTCCCTCTTCTTTCCCTCCCAGGCAAATCCCAGGCATCCCACCAGCAAAGACTCCAGCTTTCTAGGAATCTCTGATGGGGAAACTTTATTCATTTTGCTTAAAACATTTCATGAGTCCAGTTTCTAAACCTATTGTACAATATCATATTAATCAACACAGGAGGACTTCTACATAATGGTCTTCATAGACATTGCAGAAATTGGAACAATATCTTTAAAGAAATCAGAGCTTTAAATGTTCCCAAATAAGGGGCAAATATGGGTTGTTCCTTACAATAAAGTGAAATATGGTAAACAAAAAGCTTCCTATCATGTGTGGCCTTTTGTAGACACTTCCTTCCTTATCATTTTTTTCTGCCCAAGATAAATGAAGTTTCAACAGGAGGCAGCACGTATGATGTTGCTTCCGAGTCCTATTGACCTGACTTGGACATTGCCACTGTGAGGCACAACCAAGGAGGCTGAAACAAGGAAAAAGTGCTTTTGTCTGCTTGGAAACTCTGGGAGATGTTTGGTGTGTGACCCTTAGGGAAGGACCCTTGTGCTGCATCCCAGTCCTGTTAAGTGTTGTGTTTGAAGGGATGTGCAGACTCCTTAAAAACACCACCACACTGACAGTACACTAATGTTTTCTCTGTTTCATAAATAATTTGTGTAATTTTTTACAGGTAAAATTACTTTCTGGACATCAGGATAAACTGCTCTATTTTGTGCTAGGCAGAAACAGTTTAAAAAAAGAAGTCATGTTACTGCATCCTTACGTTCTTCTGTACAAAGGCTCCAGAGTTTTGACAAGGAGCGGGTGTTCTGCACACTGCTTACAGTCCTTCTTTTTGCTACTGGTTATAGTGTCATTAGAAATGGAATTAATCATAACTTTCATCCCATTGTGACTCACGAAAGTTAATAAAAAGCTTGACTAATCACCACTGGAGATGCTTCAGCTTTCTCAAGGGGGAAATCGGTGACTTTGACTTACACACCCTTCTAGCATACACAGACATACAGTTATCCAAAACATAAGGAAGATGTTACTGCTCTTCAGGGATGCCGGAATATTCAGTGACAAGGAGAGAAGTGGTAAGGGGTCAGTCATGTGACATAGGAAGAGTGGCACTAAGAAGATTTTAACTGGCAGGAAAACTCCAATATAAAAAAAGTTAGAAAGCACCTAGCATCACTACACCAATTTTCTAGAACAATGTACTCTGTGTATAGGAGTGCACCCAAAAAGATCTGCTATTGACAGGAGCCCTGGGGCACCTCCGGGACTGTGCTGGTGCTCTCTGAAGCAGAGTCTTGATCACCTTTCCAGGGAATTCTCAGCTTGAACTTCCAACACCCAGTGCAAAGACATTTGCTAAAATGTGATTTAAAAAATATGTCAGGCCAGTAGGATATTTCTTATCAATCACTCCAATAGACACCATTTTCCTTGCTAAAAATCCCTTACATGGACACCTGCATGAGTATACGGCAGAGCTCATGGGGTTGCATATAAACAGTAAGGTAATTGGAAGATTAGCAATTTCTCTTTGGGGTTGGTTTTTAATATTTCATCATGAGTTTACTGGAAGTGTGCAGCTGAGATCTATATTACCACAGTGCTTAGACATGTGACTTTTAATGGATAGAAATTGAAAGAACCTATCTTTCTGGTTAGTGAAAACCTTAATTACTCATTATTCCCTGCTCCCTCCTTTACCACACTCCTTGGAGCCTGGTGGTGAGCTGCATAGAGGTGTTTCTTTTACAAGGGTTATTATAGAGACACCTGTTAGGATAGATATAGTTAATACTGCATCAATATTTCCATTGATTTCTTTTATGACCCAGCTGTAAAAACTCCTTTTAGTCTGAGAACTGATGAATGATGACTGAACCAAGGAGCTCAGGGAAAATAATTATTGTAACTTACGAGAAAGCAGCATCAAATTAGATGAATTAGACATCAAGAAGTTTCAGAAGTTTGCTTTACATATTTATAGTGTGAAAAATATTTCTTTCTACAATGGAAGTATGGAAGTTTTTTAGAAACAGAAGTCTAGTGCCTCTGTGTACATTAAAAAAAAATAATTAAAACAAGGCTTTTCAGGTGGAGGAATGGCTCCTGTTAGCAGTTTGGCTAATTATTTTGCATTAGGAAATTCACTGTTATTTTAGCAGATAATTTGGGAAAGGCTATGATTTAAGGTATGGTGCCCTTTCTGCTTTGGACAGATTAAAGAATCATTTGATACTTACTGAGTAAGGTAGAAGAAATGTCACCAATCTTTTCTCCTCTATAAGATGGGTAAGTAATATGGAAACATAGACTTTCTGAACTAGTGTTTATAAAGCAATGGCACAGAAGTTCTGTATGTTCTGTTCAGAGAAAATCCACAGAAACAAGTGACCCATGTGAAACAAAACTTTGTAAGGTGCCTCATGTACTAAATAAATCGTCTCACCTTCCCCCTCCTCTCAGGGTCCAAAACCACAAAATGCAACCACATGTTTGGGTAATAGTCTTCCAAACTGAAAAGAGGACCATTAAGGGAAGGCAGATCTGGTTTTAAGCTCAAAAGAGTCTACCATTATAGCAGTAACAGACATCCTCCTGCAAGTGGTCCTAGTGTAGGTTGTGTGTCTCAACCCTTCTGCAGCAAAGGTGAAGGTAAGTAATTACAGGCTGGGAGCAATTTTACCTGCAGAGTAAGAGCTAGACTACAACAAAAGAAGACAATAGTGTCGCAGGGATGTGGAATTACAGAGAACCTGGTCTAGATGTATGAGATAATCCACATCCCTTTGCAAGCAAGGGGTGATGTGTGTTTGTAACTATCAGTACTGAACCAGAGCTCATTCATTGCACCTGACTTGGGGCAGTCACTGTTAGTTCCATTACAGTATATTGTAACTCAATATTTACACACGGAAATATCTGAGTGAATGGTCTCAGCCTGGGTGACTTATGCTACACTCATCAAGGTAGTCAATCTCCTGGAGGGTTCCAGATTTGCTTAACTCCTGTGGGTTTGCTAAATGTGATATAAATAATGGGGCTGGCATCACTTTCCTGACCAAGAAGAAAAGACTGATTTTCATAGCAAAAAAATATCCATTTGTGAAGACAATATTTTCTAAGGTAAAATGTGAGAACTGGGGTCTCAAAGGATGTGGAAGTTTAAGAAAATGTGAGATCTGATCCAGAGTTCACTGAAGTCATGGAAAGATTTCCTTTACCTCTATTAGTGTGTATTGAATGAACCCCTTGGATCAACAGAAACAGAGGAAGAGCCAGAAACAAGTTATCATGACAAGTGATGGCAACAGCACCCAGAAAAACATGAAAGTGTAATAAATGTGATATAAAAGTAATGGTTTTATTTTAATAGTTGGCATTTTCTCTTCTAGTCCTCTTGGTTAACCACCAGGGCCCAAATATTTAATATCCATTAGGCATTTTAGGCTTGATTTTTTGATCATTATTCACTTTCAGTAACACGTGTTCATTCAATGTTCTTTATACAATGACTATATCCAAGTTCTAATTGGCATATTCTCTACTGGACACCCCTGGTGAATTAACTCCCATAATCAGGCCCTGAAAGTAAATAGATTTAGTTGATCAGATCTGCACTGATTTTGAATAATGAGCATGATTATATTGCACATATTAATTCTAGGTAAGTTTCAGGTGAAATAGATGGCTGTACATGCAAGGCCACAGGCACACACACACACACAGTCACACACACACACACACAAGACCCATTTGCAGAACACAAAAAATTTCTTCCAGAGAAGACCATGTCATTGATTTTACTGAGCTGAAGTTAATCAGAACTTGAGCTATGTAGTGAAGAAAGGTCTGTTTTTACCAGACAGTAGTCTCTCTTCATGTGAATTACAGAAAAAGGCAGCGTGATTTTTTTACAATAGTCTTCACAGCCCAGAGTAAGATGGCATTTAGACAGCTGATTTACAACCAATGGGAAATAGTTATCTAGGTTTTTGTACCTATTGGGAAAGTTCTCAATAAGGCATTTGCATTTCTACTACTTTACAAGTGGTCTGGATTCAATTTTGTGCCATGGGGCTGTTCACTGTAGGTGTGTTGACACAGTTCAGGCGATGGGTGCTGTCTACAGTCTTCTGAGGAGAATTTGATGGACTGGAAAAGTGCACCCTTCTGCATGCATCTAAATGAAATACGGAAAGAAGTGGAAGGATAAGTGTGTTTTGGCAGAGAATAAACACCCAATCCCTCCTTTTCTTTCTCAGAACTTACCTACTTCAGAGCTTGGTAAGTTCATAACTTACTTTGGAAAAGCCTGATTAAAGCAGAGGAAAGAGCAGGATGTTTTTATAAATCTGTGAATATAAAGTTGTTCTAGTCCATCAGTCATTTTCTATATTGCTAGGACAGCAAAAAAAAAAAAAGCAGAGTCATATGAAAAATGTGGGCAGTACTTTATTTTAAATGTTATTCAGGATACAAAAAAAGTCCTTGGTATATCAAATATTTTTTTTCTAAAGTATATTTTGATATTGTGTTCGAGTATACAATTTAGAGATCATTAATTTCAACTTACTAATTAAAATGGTCCTTATATATCCATAATGACTTTTTACTTTTTCTTCTGAAACCAGTTTATAAGACCTCTTAAATTTACATTTGAAACTAATTCTAGAAGGAAGCTGACATTCAAAATTTATTGAGTTTCTGTAATATATTTTACCATTTTATACAAGGAAAATTTTTTTCTACATCTACATGTAAGATAGGAATAGGCATAAAAGCTTTAAGAAATAAAGAGAAGTAACATCTAAAGATAGAATATTAAACCAGTTCCTAGTACTTGACTTTTAAGATACAGCATATTTTACTGAATCACTTAATGGTGTATTTCTCATATATTACCTTCCATCAAATTTCAATTTTCAATAACCTTTAAAATTTCCCGAAAGGGAAGAAAGGGAAGAAATTGAACAGGGTTAGCATAGTTTTGTTAGGTGAAATCAAAGTCTGAAGTCAGATATTTGAGAACTAATGTATATCACTAAATGAAATCCTTTCCCATTCCTCCCAGGTTACCATGATTTGTTCTCAGATAAGAGTTATGTTTATGAATTGAGAATCTGTCATCAATTTATTTATATAATTTAAATTTCTGTGAATAAATGAACAAGGTAATAAACTTCAGCTTAAGGAAAATCAGATTTTTTAAATCTGCATTGCACAAATCTTATAGAACATTGTATGAGAAATATAAACACTGTTCAGTCACTGAGTATTTCTTTCTATCGCTCCACTGACTGCCACCCTCCCAGGACTAAAAACTACAAATAAGCAGTTTTGTCTAGCATGCAAAGTGACTTCTAAGAGTTGAGAAACATTTCCTACAGGGTACAGAGATCATCAACATTTGAGATCAAATTGTGACAAGGTCAAATCGTAATCAAGGTAGTTTTCAGTATTATGTAGAGTAAGAATTACGGAGGTACTTGGACACAAATATTCATTCTCATTTTTTATTCTACTTTGAGTGAAAGAATTAACATTGCTATTTTATTAGAATATTAGTATAATGTACTGTAAATGCTCATCAACAACAGATTATTTCCCTTTTAATTGTTTAGCAATGATAGTCATGATATAATATTTATATTGTATCATTATATTAGGTTGGATATCCTCATGACCAGGTAGAAAAAAACACACAACTTGTTTTCTTAGTTGAAAAAGGAGTTATAAGGCTACATAATGTTAGGAAAGGGTCAGTCTAGGAGAACAAAACAATGTATTTCCTATTAGAATGAAGTAATCTATATAGACTGTCCCAAGTAATACTATAGTAAGCAATTCTGTGTGTACTATAGTGTCACAATGTCAATGGCATCCTAATCACTCAGAGAAGTTCTAAGCTGCTTTTGGTCTGAAAGGGAAAATTAGTTTTGACATTTCATCATCACATTCGTGGTCAGGGTCATGTTTCATGCAGTTTTAATACAACCAACTAAAAATCCATAGAGAATAACTTAGATAATGAAAAAATGTTATTTGTGGTTTTGTTTTCTGTGTTTTGGGTTTGGGGTTTGTTTATTAGTTTGTTGTGGTTTGATTCTGGTTTTGGCTTTTTATATAAATAAAGACCAAGGTCCACTTGTAATTTCTGAATTTTAAAAAATGATTGACTGATACAAAATCTGATTTTTTGTGAGGACTACACTGTGTCCATGATGCACGTCCCCTTTAAAGCTCAGGAAGGCCTCTTTCAGCTTCCAGTTTAGTCACTTTTTCAAAAGAATTTCCCAGAATTTGGTTGCCAGACCTAAGTCTCCAGCGACCCCTTTCTCATTGCTCTGTTTTCAAGTAGTGTATCCTTTTTATGAAATTTGGCTTGGGAATGATGCTGACCTTGACAAAAGTGAGGTGGGGATTTTAGAGGTTTGCGCCAGGACTTTGGCAGCTATTTCTGTTTTGTAATCACCTTATCTATGAGGTTTTCGTATTAGCCAATGAAACTAACAAAATAAATAAATACTGCAGTATGATATACATCATGTTGTTCTACTTTGCTAAATTCTTGAGGGATTTTTGGCCGTAGTTATTTAGTGTGGTGTGTCTTTTTTCCTGATGTCATTCCTGAGGTTTATCAAATATCATTTTTTATCTAGCTGAAGCATATATAAAAATCGGTGACCTAAAGAGAAAGCCACCAATGTTCAGATAATTAGAAAGATTTTGTTCACACTTGTGAGGTCAGTCACAGAGGCATGGTACTTGTGTTTAGCATTTAGACTACTCTTCCTAACAAACATATTCTGGATTTAATCCCACTTCAGACTCAGTTGAGTTTGGGTTTAGTTCTTCAGTTATATTCTGTACTCACTGTGACTTAACTGGCATGTATGTTATGTTCTACCAAAACCCACATCTCAAAACACTCCGAAGAGTAAATTGCAGTTTTGAGTCCTAAGTTAATTGTAGCCACATTAAAATTACACAAGGAACAATCAAGACAGTTTGTGGATCAAGCAAAGCAGAAATAGAGTCTGTTCATTCTACATACTTTTATTATTTTTCTCATGTGGGTTCATAAAGGACCAGACTATTATAATCTTGTTTATTCTGACCAGGTCTTATTCTATATGTAGTCTGTAGAAGTCTTTTCAGTGGCAGCTGCTTGGTGAGTAAACATGTTCTTTGCCATGATAGTTGGCAGCTGCAGGTTAGTTTGCTTCATACTGGACAGGTCAGCACTGCTACAAGTATGTTTCTGTGAAAGTTGTTGATATCACATTGAAAGTGCTGAATAGAAAAGAATTTAAGAACCCCTTACAGTAAACAAACTCTATTGGGTTTTTGTGAGTTAAGTTCTTCAGAATTTTATTTTCCTATGCAGTTTTGTGGTGGTTCTTTCTTTTTTCTTTTTTTTTTCTTATCAGATGTGCAGAAGGCAAATCAAGCCTAATTTGTGAAGATTCTGGTTTTGTTTGTTGGATGGGATTTTTTTCTCTATGAAAAGGCAATGGATAGGAAAACATTACATTCCATAACATAGTGCCTTGCAGCTTTGGAAGTTTCAAAGTGCTGTGCAGGTGACCAGAACTCTCAAGCCCGGTTTTGCTGTGTGGGCTTCATCTTATCGTAGAATCATAGAATCATAGAACCAACTGGGCTGGAAAAGACCTTCAAGATCATCAAGTCCAACCCTTGATCCAATGCTACTGTGGTTATTAGACCGTGGCACTAAGTGCCACATGCAGTCTCATCTTAAAAACCTCCAGGGATGGAGAATCCACCACCTCCCCGGGCAGCCCATTCCAATGTCTGATTACCTTCTCTGTAAAAAATTTCTTCCTAATATCCAACCTAAACCTCCCCTGGCACAGCTTAAGACCGTGCCCTCTTGTCCTCCTGTTGGTTTCCTGGGAGAAGAGACCAACCCCCACCTGGCTACAACCTCCTTTCAGGGAGTTGTAGAGAGTGATGAGGTCTCCCCTGAGCCTCCTCTTCTCCCTCAGCCTCTCCTCATAGGACTTGTGCTCGAGTCCCTTCACCAGCCTTGTTGCTCTTCTCTGGACCTGCTCCAGCACCTCAACATCCTTCCTGAACTGAGGGGCCCAGAACTGGACACAGCACTCCAGGTGAGGCCTCACCAGCACTGAGTACAGGGGAAGAATCACTTCCCTGGTCCTGTTGGCCACACTGTTCCCGATCCAGGCCAGGATGCCATTGGCCTTCTTGACCACCTGAGTACACTGCTGGCTCATGTTCAGCTTCCTGTCAATCCAAACGACCACACCGGGTCCATTTCTGCCTGGCTGTTCTCCAACCACTCTGTGCCCAGCCTGTAGCTCTGCATGGAGTTGTTGTGGCCAAAGTGGAGGACCTGGCTCTTGGTCTTGTTGAATCTCATCCCGTTGGAATCAGCCCAACTCTCCAGCTTGTCCAGATCCCTCTGCAGAGCCCTCCTGCCTTCCAGCAGATCAACACTCCCCTCCAACTTGGTGTCATTTACAAATTTGCTAATGGGCCACTCAACCTCCTCATCCACAGAGATAATAGGAGTCTCAGAAAACAGAACATAAAGCAGAAGTCTGCCAATTAAAAGTGTTAAGGAGAGGGAGGGTGGGAACAGAGACTGCGACTTGAGCCCTACTCTCTCTGTACAAAAATGTCTATAGCTGGATTCAAGACCTTGGCACGAGAGGTAAGTAACCAAACCCTTTCAAATGGAGTACTAACTGTCTTCCTAAAGGGTAGAGGAGAAAATTCATTTTTATCTTGTAAATTGGTGCTTGAGAGCATAATTTCAGAGGTTAGAGACCCTCATTTAACACCTCCCTCCCTAACATATTTGTGCCTACAATCTTTCCTTGCCTAGGGGAATCAGTGAATTACATTGTATTATTAAGTGCTAATGGTTTCAGTGGAGGCAAAGGGAAACAAAACAAAACAGAAATAATCTATTACCAAATTGTTTCTGACAAAGTCTCTCGGTTTTGCATAAAGTTTTTCACAATTCCCATACTCTTGGGTTGAGAAAAAAATAACGTTTAAGTAGATGAGCCTCTTGAATATGTTGAACATTAATATAAAAAAAATGTTCTGTGACTACATTCCTAAGATAAAATGCAGTTAGGTCAGTACAGTTTATGGGCATGAAAAACAGCACAAAACTAAATTTTTTCTTATTGCATCATTTCCTGTTGTTGTGAGTTGTAAGAGAAATTGTAGTTCCTCTTTGTTGAAATATTTCAGACAAAATGCATGACATGGAACAAAATTCTAGGAAATCACTTGCAGCATCTTCAGTTTTGCAATACTTATTTTACATTGCCAGAAATATTGCATCTCAAACTCCATAAAGTTTTACTCCTGCCTAACAATGAAATAAACAGTGATTTCAGAAGTTCTGAAGGAAATGGCTTCCGAGGAAGACATTTTTCTCCATGCTGGTAAATTTACAATGAAACATTTTATTTTCTGAGAAGTATACTAGGTTGCATGCATCTATGAAAACTTTCTATCTTTTTGAGCACTAATGGATTCTTGCATTGTTATGAAAAAGAGGTATTTCACATAAGTCACTTCACCTATGTCTATGCTAGTAAATAAAATGACCAGAGATCATCGTCACCTCTGGTGCATAAATTAGTTGATATAGTCAAAGTCTCCTTTGTTTCCAAACCATCATACTGAGACAAATATCCAGCATGTTAACTCCTGACCATGCCCCAGCTGGGATGTAGGTCAGTGCCAGACAGTCTGAGTGAAAATGTGTCAAGGTAGAGTCCTGCCATACTCAGGTTCATGCCCTTGCTCTGGTCTGTGTAGTCCTTTAGATGTAACCCAATAACTGAGTTACTGTGGATAAATGATTCCCTGAAAATTTGCAAAAGTGAGGAGGAAAAATAATGTCTAAACAGATGAACAAGAGTGATTCAGGCTTTAAGATTAAGATGGGGTGGTATAGATAATGCAGCCATGCTGTTCTTCATCATTGCTTCCCTGTGAATGAAGAAATTGTATTTTGGAGGAAGAAAAGGAGGTGGAGGAGTACATGATCTTTCATTCATATCTGTAACTGCCAAATCTGCTCATGTCAAGTTCAGTATGGCAGAAGCCCTTGATCTTAGTAATGTAACCAGCTTTTACTGGAAAATGGTGTCAGCAAGAAATTGCTCCTTCTTTTTATTCCTGGTAAATGCAAGAGCCTGGAAACTCCAATCTGACATACCAACTGTACACAGTGACCCAGTTTTACTCCCTCCCATTCAGTGGAATAGACAAAGGGCAGCACAGGACTAGCTGGGTTAACACATGGATATCAGGGTCAAAGAAATTTTGGAGTTTTCCCTGTTTCATTACAGAGCAAGGTATCTAGGGATAGAATATATTGGAAAATCTGCAGGATTTCCAACTCTGTTGCAGAGATAATACAGCAGTTGTACTACTTGTAGTTTAGAGGTTGAAAGAGTGAAGGAATGAATCTATGTGTCTTTAGTGGGAGGAAAAAAAATGTGGTTAGGAAAAACCTCAAAACACCTGCATAAAAACTGTGCATGCAGTGTACAATATACACAATTTATCATCATTGTGAGTAGGCTGGAGTGAGCTAAGCTTTCCAAACACTGTTCTTGCTGTGGAATGCAGCCATTCTTCATGATAGTCTTCAGGGCATAAGTATTTCTAAACTCAAAGTGTTTCACAGCATATTTTAAATAATCAGTCATCATATTAAATGTTCTCAGTGATCCCAGTGTTTCTGCATTTGAGCTACTTCTTATTACAGAAAAATTACACACAATAGTAGAGAAAATAACTATTTCACCCCCAATATTAGCTAATCAAAATGTAAGTATTTTCTCTTTATTGTTTTATTTCAGTGTGGATTTCTGAGAACATACAAATGTGCTGGACTTAAGAAACACAAGTCTTAACCTAAGAACAAAAGCAAAAAAAGAACAAGCAAAAAAGTGGTTTTGGATAGCAGTAGAAGTTGTCCTGATGGGGAAAACTCTAAATGGTAATGTTTAGATATGCAGCATCCATGTAAATTTAATTCATGTCAAATCAGTTAAGTAACATAAGCTGCTCATTATGACTCCTGGTGAAGCCAGTAGGGAAGGAAATGCTCACAGAAACACATACATGCCCAAGACAACTAATTCCTCTTTTAGGCATGTATTTTTTAGGATGAAATGATTTTGATATTTGATTATTCTGGATGTATATGTGTGTTTACACACAGTAAAAACTATCTTACATCATGACAGATAATTATGATAAACATAAATAAAGCCTCTGGATACTCCTCTCTTGAGACACAGCAACTGCAGGGACCACATTCATGAGGAAGAAAGAAAAAAGGACACAGGGACTTAGTCATTGATATGTTTGCTTTTCCTAAATATTCCAACTGAAGATGGACTTGTGCTTCTAAAGGAATCTGGAAGGAGTTAAACATTCTCTATTCAGATCATCCAATGGATCCAACTCTGAAGCTGATTCTAAGGATTTAATCAAATTATCACCATGTTCAGTGGAATTTTGGGTTCAGTCGGGACAACAGAAATGAGACCATTTGTCAGATAAAATGAAGTATGAAGTGCTAAAACGAGGTTTATGGAACCATAAGGAACATATTCTGTGTTACTCCAATTTATGTAAAACTCATATGATTTTATTTTTAATAAGAATATTAGACTTTCTGAGTGAACCTTAAGCACAGTTTTGAGTGAACCTTGGCTGATTTATGTTTTGCATTCTCACATGATTTTGACAAGGAACCAGATAAAATTTGGCAGTTCTGACTGTTTCATTTATGAGATTTTGAGTTTTTTTGGACCTGACATACAAGCAAAACTTGTAGCTGTGAACCCACCCAGAAAGAAACTGAAGAAAACAGTGACCCAGCCCTCCATAAAATTAAATTACAGATTTTCATATAATTCTGACCTACGGATATTAAAATTAGGTGAGGTGAATCCTGTACTCCAGGAACACCACTGTTGGTGACAAGAAGCAACACAGCAGAGAGCAATAGCTTCCAGGTGTAGCCTACATGGGCACCAGGAGAAACATTTCTGTCTTCTCTCAGTTGCTTCTTCCACCCAAGCAGTTGAAATGGCAGAGTTTTAACACTCTGGGAACCCAGTCCTACCCCTACATCAGTCTGCTTATCTGTCTACCATGTACCACTAACTGCACTCATCCAAACCCATCTCATCTGCTTAATGTGTGTTCATCTATGGCATGTTTCACTTGAGCGAGCTTTTAATTGACAGAGGCTTTTTGCCTCCTGATTCTGGTCCCACATCCTCAGGCAGGAGAACGGACCTTGAAAATAGATGGTTTCTGGCAGAGGCTGGAATGTCAAGATATTCTGCACTCAAGTACTTATCTGAAGATTCTGTCTGGAGCTCTCCTAAGTGCCTCCACCTAGGTAGACCTGGCAACTACTGCTGTTGTGCATTACTTTTGCAGGCTGGAAACTTCTACACCACACTAAGCAAAGTTGTGTATCAGTACTAGCTTTCCCATCCTGCCAGCAAACTTATGTCATACTAGAGAGGTATGACACTTGGAATGAAGGTTTTAGCTTTGTGACATCACAAGAATAAGAAATAGTACAAATACAGGTTAAAAATGAATAGTTTCTTGCTCAAGTGAAGTGGGATTATAAGGATAAAAGAATTGACATGCACACACAGATTTTGCATTTAATTTCAAGTCACATATAGTTTATTAGTGCATTTTCATATATTCCAGTGAATCATATCCTTTGTCATCTTAGCTGAAATTGCCGGCGATGATGAACTGAACTGTCACTGGTGATAACAGTCCTGGTGATCTATCCATGAATTGCAACCACACCAAAATTACAATTTTTTTTTCTGTTACACCTTTGGGCAGCCTCTGGCTCATCATTAGTGTTCCCTGAGCTCAATTAAAAAAAAAAAAAAGGAAAAGAAAAAGAAAAGAAAAGCCTTATCTGGATGAATGAGAATGTCATTTAACATTGTATTTTTTTTCTGATCATCCTTCTCATTGGGCGCAGTTAGGAAGTTTGAGATGTTTTAGACTTCAGTACCAACATAAGAACAAGTTATACCTCAGATTAAAAAAAGAAATGCATAGTGAACAAGCAATATGCCATCTGATGGAATTTTTTTCTCCAGGAGATGTCTTCACAAGAAGTCAGATTTGTGAAGGAATTGCAGAGCAAAACATACCTTTTGTTTGGGAGTAGTAGTTTCAAGGAATTAACTGTTTTCTCTGACATGTATCATTCATATGTAAAATTTAAGGAATGTTCTGTCCAAATTTAACTCTTTGGAGTCTCAAAGCATATCACAAGATTAAACATGAAAACACAGCAGGCATCATGAAGAAGCAGATCATAAGCAGGCTTAAAACACTAGTTATATTGACTTAAATGATTCTTAGGTTGAACTGAGGAATAAAAAGGTCAAGAGTAGTCTTAAGGTTTGCCCAGTAAAACAGTGGCAGCAGAGAGAATGAATGACAAGCCGTGTGCTGCATTCACTCATTATAATGAACAGTATGGATTATGAAATGACATGAAAGGGAAAGCTCTTGCACCTCAAGGAAACACAGCTCTGACCTCTAGCAGGAAGAGCACCTACAGCACAATCTGACCTCTTTAGGTCAGTGAACTGTCAGCCACAGAAAGAAACACAGTAGGATAAATGAGACAATTCAGATGGTCGGCTTCGTAGTAGTGTTTGCTACTTAAAATTAATGGGAGACCAGTGCAAAAAAGAACACGCAATTGATGGAGGAGAAAGTAAAACAAAAATGCACCACCTTCTTTACCCTTTCCACCCCCCCTCTTCTTTCTTTCTTTCTTTTATCTCATTCCTTCCTTTATGACTGAGGGGGAGATGACTTAGGATGTTTCCTTGAGGGCACGAAGAGAAGGGACATGATGAGTTATAATGATGGAGATGATGTACAATAGATGATTTCAATTTAACGGATGACTTATAAAATATTAGGATAACCCCAAAATTTTGTTACAGAAAGAAAATATGAATTCTGAATGAAGGCAGCATCTTAGGATGAAAACTGGCAGATACTGTTGAAAAACCTCCCAGAGGAAGAAGAAGAACCCACTTCATATATTTACATTGAATGCAAACATGCACCAGGCTAAGGGAGAAAGAAGGAACAAACTGTATCTCAAGCTACAATGAAAAAGAAAAAGTAGGCTCAGCAAAATTTTCAAGGTGAGGCCAGACTTTGAAGAAAGAAGGGGAAATAAGGCAAGAGAGAGAGAGAGAGAGAGGTGTTACATTACCAAACCTTTGTACTCATTGTAGACAAGATATTGGAACAGCTATAAAGGAACTTTGGAGTCAGATATATTTTAAGTTTCTATTTTCATATTTCATTTTTTATTTCCAATTTTGCAGACAGGAATTCATCTCGCTGTTTTCTTGCACACATTTCTTTCCTTCTTTAATCTTATCTTGTGTTAAGAGCAGGTTGTTTTGGCAAGAGGAACATTATGGAGAAACGTCCTGTGATGCTGGATTAACCATGCTAGACACTGTCCTTTGCCATGTGATGAAGGAGAGCAATGGGTTTAGGATTCAGAATGTCTTGTGAAGTTCTTGCTAGACACAGCCCCCACATGGCTTCAAAAAAAGCAAGAAACTTAATTGGCCCAGAAAAGAACTGCGTAAACTAAGTATATGAGCAAAAATGAGGCAGAGTGGAAAACAGACATTAAACCCTTTTTTTTAAACTCCTGCAAACCTTTCCAGATGTTAAAAAAATTAAACAACACTTGACAACTGTGTTTTATTGTTAATCCTGGTATTAGGGTTAACTTTACCCTGCTTTTCTGCCTTGTCTCCTTACTATAACTATTGCTTCCAAATGTGTTGGGTTTAGCTTTCTGTTAAAGGTAAACATGTGCATAAGGTCACTTTTGTAACAGAGTGCATAAGATAAATTTCAAATATAGTCCTGCCCAAATATAACTGGGAATTTTTATATTTTAACCAAAAAGAATTTGTTTCCTTTTGTGTTGGCATCAGTGGCAGTTCTTATGTGTAATACAATTAGCACAGGTACCTGAAGTTCCCCATAAGGAAATGATTAAAGACAGATGATAATAGAAAGTGGTGAAAAAAAATGGGATGTGGTTACAGCAACAAAAATCTCACTTACTAGGGTTATATCTTCACTGCAGAGTTACTCAGCTGGTGTCCCATTTGGGAACAACGTCCTCCAAACCAATTGGAATGATGCCTTGATCTAAGCAAGATGAATTGCACAGTTATAATTTACAGTGTGTATTAATTGTTCTTCTGGTTAATCTGATAAATAGCTCACTTTTCAGGGAATATTCAGATATCCTTCTTGTTCTCTCTTTACTTCATTCCATTCACAAGAAAACACTCTGTGTCTTCAGAACTATAGGATGTCTCCATGAAAGCCTTGTCTTACACTTGTGACTCTGACCTAGTTATTGTTGTTCTGTGCATCATAATATGCTATCATATAACTAAAGGTATTTGTGCAACAAAATATGAAAAGGGTATTTACATTAGCAAGGAGAAAATCTTCCTTCATTGTAGACCTTTATTGTGTGGGGTGCTATCCATAAGATTCATTCTAGGTGTCATCTCGACACTGAGATGAAGATAACCTTAAAACCAGCTATAAACTGTCTATAAGGAGAGGGGAGCTAAGATGTAGACATTTACATGCATTTAAGATGAATCCCATTGCAAGTGACTAATCTCGGCTGGGAAAGATCTATCACTTTTTTTACTGCCTTGATTTCAGATCACTGCCTGTCAGAGTGAGCTCTGGACTGCAGCGTTAAATCAAACAGATTAGCTGAGGTCATGAGAGATACAAAGCAGGGCAGAATACAAGCACTTACAGAGTTAGACCCTGGTTACCTGCACTCTCTTAGCTGAGCCCAGTCACTGCTGCAGTGGGTGCCCCCTCCTTTCTCTTTTCAGTGTGGTTTACAACGGTGTGCTCATAATGAGCATCTGTCTCATCTGAAATATTGTGGTTGTCCTAAGATTGATATTTGCCGTGAAGGTGGAAAGTTAGACCAGAGATAGTGAAATAAAAGTTGAGCGCTTGTACAGACAAGTGCCAGACAGTAGAAAAGGTCACTACTTGCAGCTGAGAATGTTGCAAATAGACCTTTGTAGCTCTTTCCTGCTATTGTTTAAGCTAAACTGCCTGAATTCACACTGAATGGGCAATGAGAAAAGTACTTGCACAGGCAGGGATCTGTCAGAGCCAAGAAGTAGTGAGTTTAGCTAAGAGACCATGGCTAAGAGTTAACAAATGCACGCTGGGGTTTCTGGAGAACTCACAAGCTTCCATGTAAGGGAGATAAAGAGTATCCAGACAGGATTGTTTTCTTATTGGAGGGATCTTATAAAGTTATAAGATTCAAACAAGAATATAACTAAGATTAGAGCCTGATAGATGGGTGATTGATAAGATGAAGTGGAAAGAGAGAAATCATGCAGTGTCATGACATATGTAATCACCAAACTTTAAAGATATGAATGTGTAGGTGTGGCATTTTTATTTCAAATGTTATTTTACATTGTGTTGGCTCTGTCTACAGGCTTCAGCAAGGCAAGTTGGATCTACCATGAAGACTTCATCTAGAAGCCACAGAGTTTGATTAGCCCTCGAATCAGTTGGTCAGCCAGAGAGATGCTCATCAGTTCTTCATTGTGTCTTTATACCAGCCCACCAGACAGATTAGTGGCCTGTTCCTTTGAGGTTTGAAAGGTAGTTGAATCACCATCACCTTTAATAGTGGCTTCATTTCAGGCTACTACACAGAGTTTAGTTTATGTTACCTTATTTATATTCTCTATTATGTACATGGAAATAGTAGAGAATACATGGATGCATAAACCAATCCATTTTAGAAACCTGTTAACTGAATATAAGCAACTTGTTTGTGAAGTTTGTTAACTGCATGTCAAGGCATAAACTGTAGTAAAATAACTTCAAAATCCAAGCAACACTAAGAACAAACTCACTAATCAGTACCTTATCTCACATTTCAGCAGACAAAAGTAAGACTATATCACTTCCCATTTTATGTGTGAGTAGACCCCGGGCCATAAAAATCAAATAAGACTCAACTAGGAAAAATTCTGGGCTAATGAAAAACTTATGTGAGAAATCAAGAAACTCTGTAGGGCCAAGTACACATTGATTTCATAATTCAAATCCTGTAAGCTGCTTTTCCATTAGTTGGCAAAGCATTTCTCCAAGCTTTGCGTTGACTAGAAAGTACTGTTTTTAACACAATGAGCTTAGCATCAGTTTTCAAATCCTTATCACAAACAGAATTAGAGCTGAAATAATCAGAACAATATAAGATTTACTTGTATCTCCTCTTGATCAGTTAGCAATGATCAACATAGTGTCAGCTAAATCAAATCTTCTCGTGTGTTCAAATTATTGTTATGACATTGTCTGGAAATGACATTGCCTGGAAACTTTCTTTGACAAGCTGGGACATCACATTTCCCCATAGATCCCCTCAAGACTGATGAGAGTGGTTTAGTCATGAACTCTGTAGGTTTGCATGCATTTTCTGAGTATGATGCATTTCCAAAGAAGTGTGACCAGAAGATCTGTATGGAGACTGTTTTCTTGTTCCTGAAGAGTTTGCTTAAGACCTTATAATTGACATGAAAACCTCTGGGTTCATACACCTGAAGGATTTTGAGCCATCTTCATCGTGACCTTGGTACTTGAGAATGCTTGTGAAGGTTAATAATTGACATTCATTTACATTTTGGCATTTAATTACAATGACAACTGCAAAAAACATTGTAATAGATGTTTGTCAATTCCCTTTACCATGGTTTGCTGATGATCTAGTCAATTCTATTTCCAGTAAAAATAAGAAAAAAGTAATGCTGGTCTATGGTTCACTGATTTTAAAGCTGGAGACACATCATAATTAAAAATGTGGTTCTCCAAAATCAATGAGCTATAGATTCTCACCAATCTATTCACTGAAGCCCACAGCATCAGGTTGACCTAGAACTTTTCTGGAGTTTTGTTTTGGGGTTTTGCTGTGGGCTTGGTTTGTTTGTTTATTTATCTGAGAAAATAAACCCAAACCCAGAATTTCTTTTTTTTAGCTGGGTAAACTGAAACCTAGGTCGGACAAATGGCTTTGGCAAAGCCAGTGTACAAGTCAGGGCAGAACTAGATCAGCATACAGACTCATAATTCTGTATTCCATGTTCTCATTGCCCTGGCAGATGTTCAGTCAGTTGTCTCAGAGCTTTACAAAGTATGTGAGCACCACCAACCCTGTGTGATCTGTTCAGAAACCAGGCAAATACACAGAATCTGAGATGTAACTGAGCTCATTCAATATACTAAGGAAACCAGCAAAGCAGTTCAACGCAGCAGCATGAACAAGTGACAAAGGAGAGGAGAAACAAACTTTGATTTACTGAATTACAACAAATTAATTTGGTATTGCTTTACTGAATATTCTTCTGAAAACCTTGTGTTGTCTAGTGATGTGGGTTTTTTTTAGTATGGTCTCCTCTCCTACTCCCATTTCTGACACTAGAGAAAAACTAGGACTATGTTATTTTCATTGAGGTTCTCAACTATTGAATAAAGAATTTCATTGGTAGTCTATCTGCCATTTTTATCATCAGAGGAGACATTCTTCAATTCCAGAGGCCTACAAACCAGAAACCTCTCCAGAGACTTTTGTAGCCACCTGCTAAGTGTTATACTGGGCTTTTGAAACTGAGGCCAAGAGAGTAGTGCTGTTAACCAGACCTATTTTCTTGGTAACCTGACTGCTCAGGCAGAGCATGCTACCTTCTGCTGTCGGAGTGGCAATTCTCATTCTCAAGGTCCTAACCAGTGCTATTCTTCATTTTGTGCTGTCAGTACATGAAACCAACGGAGAAACAGCTAAAATGGGATGGGGCAACTCTGGGTGTTCCTAAAGACTGGGGAATGAGATGCTGTAAAACAGTACCATGGAAGGGGACTTGGGAGTCCTGGTCAATGGCAAGTTGAATATGAGTCAGCAGTGCCCTGGCAGCCAGGAGGGCCAACCTGTCCGGGGGGGCATCAGGAAAAGCATCACCAGCTGGTGGAGAGAGAGGATTGTCCTGCTCTGCTCTGCACTGGTGTGGCCTCAGCTTGAGTCCTCTGAGCAGTTTTGGACTGCAATACAGGAGAGAAATGTCAGAGAGCATCCAAAGGAGGGCAATGAAGATGGTGAAGGGCCTGGAGTGGAAGCCATATAAGGAGCAACTGAGGTCACTTGGTCTGTTCAGTCTGGAGAAGAGGAGACTGAGAGGAGATCTCATTGTAGTTGCAACTTCCTCATAATAGAAAGAGGAGGGGCAGACACTGATCTCTTCTCCGTAGTGACCAGTGACAGGACCTGAGAGAATGGCCTGAAGTTCTATCAGGGGAGTTTTAGGTTGGATATTAGAAAAAGGTTCTTCGCCCAGAGGGTGGTGGGCACTGGAACAGGCTCCCCTGGGAAATGGTCACAGAACCAAGCCTGACAGAGTTCAAGAAGTATTTGGATAATGCTCTCAGGCACATGGTGTGACTCTTGGGGCTGGTCCTGTGCAGGGCTAGGAGTTTGACTCGATGATCCTGATAGGTCCCTTTCAACTCAGCATATTCTGTGATTCTGTGAAAATTAGTCCCCTAAGAAAAGATATGTGGTGGCGGTGACAAAGCTGGGTGACTTTTTCAAGACATTTTGTACATCCTAAAACTTGAACTACATCTGTGTGTGTTCCTAATTCTTCTGCCTTGACTTTTCCTAGATGTTGACAGTACTTTTCACGCTATGGGTCATGACTAGGGGTCACAGGAGAGTTCAGAGAGGATCACAAACTACTAGAAAAAGTTTATGGAAGTTTTTTAACAAAACTGGGAACAACAAAAAAACCATTAATCCTATGAATAGCAAGTTAGCCTGCTCTAACATTTGATTAAAAGCAGCAGCCCTTCATTCAAACCCCACAGTTTTTGCCTTTGAAATGCTGTACTCTATTAAGAAATTCAGGAGACTTTTTGAAAGACAGAGGAGTGAAAGAGCTCACAATTTTCAAAATGGAAAATTTTTTGGTTCATCTAATTATCTCCCCAAATGGGTGTGGCAGTTAAACTAACAGTGAATGTAGATAGCACATTTGCAGAAAAGGAAAACCCTGCTCTGTGGTCTATGTTAATCCAGTTAGGGATCCACCTACTACCTCATGTGATCATATGAGATTTCATACTCCAATTTGTGCCTCTCCAGCATCATGTGTTTGTTGTTAAAGTAGCCTATAACTTAGGTTTTGATAAGTGACCAGTAGTGACCTGTGTGAGTTGGGTCTAATTACAATCAAACTTTATTTGATCTAAATCAGACGTGCCATATAAAAATGAGGTAGTGGAAAAGGTAGGATGGTCTGGATGCCAAACAGAAACAAAACCTGGCAGGTTGATACTGCTTCTGCTACTTTGGCTGTGCAGGAAGGAGAACTGCAAGTCCAGTGTGGTGGAGTGAGTATGATGGTAGAGCAGAAGGGCTAGAGAAAGGGGTCCAGGACATCAAAATCTCTCTAGTTCTGCATGGAAAGATGAGACATTACCCTCTGTATTTGGATGCTTTTTCAAGTTAATTTTGGTTGTAGATTTAGATTTAATGAAAGATGAAAGTCTGAGGTTACCAGAACAATTAATGAACCTTCTGCCAATTAAAGGTTTTGTCCCAAAGACCACACCTTGAGATGGCTGAATTTCACTGCCACCCCTACCAGAGTGTTTTCCCTCTGCTACCTTGTTATTATAGTGATGGTGGCATTGTAAATTATAGTCCCAGCTGGATGAAGAACTCTTCTGAACTGATCCTAGTAGTGTTCCCTATAGCATTGCTAATGATTACACAGCTGCCTAGTAGGCATTCTAGAGCATAGGCTCATGGGTCTGCCTCCAGCACAAGTTGCAATAAAGTTTATTTTCATTCAAAACAATATATATTGGGATTATTGTCAGAGCAGCCCCAGAGGCTTGCACAGGAGGTCTAGTAAGCATTGGTAAGAAAATTGGAAGCCTTGAGGTTATTAATGTTGCTAGAACAGCAAGCTTAGCGGCCAGCAGAGGTATAATTTACCTACACTAGCATCACACACTGGAGGCAAGGCAATCAAGTAAGAGGTCAAGGGACTTTAACATAATATAAGATAGATATATAACCCCGAGCTTTTTAGGCCAGATTCTCAGCTGCTGTAAATCAACGTAGCTTCATGGGAATCAGTGGACCTACACAGTTTTCAAAGTGCTAAGAATCTGGCCTATACCCTTTATGGAAGTTATCCTGAGATCTGAAGTGAATGCAGCAGTAAAACTCAATTTTCATTATTGCTTCGTTTTAAAACCAACACATGACATTTTTAGCTCAGCTATACATCGGTTTGGAGAGCAAGACTGTAGTTAAACACTTTTGGCAAGGATACATCTCAAAATGGTCATGAAAGAGCTGATGAGATTCCATCAATACACATTAGCTAATAGAGAGAAAACTTAAGTAAATGCAGAAGAAGCAAATATCTATTTTTAACTGGTTAGTAACCAAGTCAGATAACATACAGTCCTTTTGCCTGCAACTGGGAGTTCTAGTCAATAGAACAGCAGTTCATGTTTCTGTTTATAAAAATGGGTTAGCATATGTTTGACCAAAAATGTAAAATCAGCTTTTTGGGGACATAAGTGAATGAAAACATTCTGTGAATTCATGTCAGGGGGTAGAGCGAGGAAGCTGACACAGATAGCAGGGAGTGTGAGGAAGACACAGACAAGTAAAACGCTTGCACCATTCACTCACAGATACGCAAGAGTCAGTCCTTCTTGGTGCTTAGAGATCCAAGCCACAATTTTTATTCCTGGATTGCAATCCAAGTCTGTGTCTCAGTGCAATCCCAAAGCTGATGGAGTTTCAGGGACCACAGAGGAGGTTGTGTCTAGTGGTTTTGATCAGGATAATTTGTGGCAAATCATAAATATAAATCCTGTGCTAACACTTGAATCTCTAGCAGACACTTTAGCCTCCAGTAGTATTGCTTCCTATTCTCAAGAAGTCCTCCTATTTACCGATTTATCACAGTTATGCATAGTACCTGTCATAGGAAGAAGCTTTTAACACATTTCTTTGATGAAAAATTTAATACCAAGTGCAATGAAATTCAAGAAGCATAGATATTTTTCTGAAGTGCAGAGATGAACCTGTAATCAATCAACTTACTTGTCCTACATATCTGTAGGGACTGAGCTACTTAAGTGCCCCACTTTCGTTCTGCTCTGTAGTTGTTCTTGCTCTTTGTTTAGACAAAGACCTGACTCCAATTGATCTTTGAGAGGATGCTTAGCTTCTGTAGTTTGCATTAATATATCAGTGTTTTGAATCTTTGTATCTGTTGGAAGTCTGAGTTTCAAAACTGATCTGACATAACAGATGGAGTAGACCCATTAACAGCCTTCAATAGATATGCTCTTTCTTGTCTCTGGAGTTTAATGAAGTCACATCTTCCAGGTCAATAAGGTATTAAAACTTGGAGATACTGCTTCACTTGCAGCCATGATACTTACAAAGCTGGACCAGATAGGGATTTTACAGGTCAGAATTGAAAGGACATATAGCATTTTGTCCATTTCAAAGCTTCTGGTTAAAAAAAAAGAAAAAAGTTTTTAAAAGTTTAAGGTAAAATAAACTGAAAGGTGATATACCCTGTGCTGAGAGAAGACAAAAGAATAGGAGTTGAAAAAGTGAATTACAGCTTCTGCTCAGCATTCTCTTCCTCTCTCCTTTACTTCACCCTCTGTGTGAATCAGTTTATTTCCAGCTGTGTTTCCATGCAGCTTTTCTGACCATCAAGAGCAGGAACCCTCACATCCACATCTCACTTCTCTTTGCCTTCCCTCCATTTGCTCTTAATAGAAACAAGCAGGACCCTGATGAAGTATTAGGGAGCTACACCCCCTCCATCAAGTCAGGCTTGACCTCTTCTCTCCTACCTTCCCACCTTCAGCACTGCTGGTGGCTGCTCCTTCCCCAGCAGCAGCAGCAGAGCTGCCGGCTCCGCCGCCAGCAGAGTTCGCAGATCATCATGCTCATTAACACAAACTGAACTCGACTGTGACTCAAATTGATATACCAGACAGTCGACTGCAGTTGCTGGGGAACAAAACACTCCAACTGTTCTGCCTCCACTGCTGCTGGGGAGGAAACCTCTGGGCAGAGACCTGGGGGCAGAGAGCTGAAGAGCATGACTTTCTTAGGTTACACCAAACTGGACCACCACCGAGTCTTTGGAAGTTCCTTCTGTCACTGTCTACGTTGCCCTGGAACAGAGTTATAAAGCATGTGTGAGGCCAAGGAAATCTGTTCTGTCATGCTTCTTTGCATGGGTAACTGAAAACCCACAGCCTTACTCAACCCATCTCCTCAGAATATTTGTGCTCTCTGGAAGGAGAACTGCCCTCCAGAAGCCAGTGCTAGTGACAAGGGATCAGCTGGCATGTTTGTAACCCTTTACTTTTATACAGGCAGGCTGCCAGCCTGATTAGAATCTAAATTTAACTGTGCTGCTTCAGGTATTGTGAAAACAGTGTGTTTCTGGATCACTAGGGATGCCGGGCAGTGAGCCATCCTGAGAACCAGGAGCCAGAATGTCAACTGTTGGCATGTTCTATGGAAAGCATATAGCTGATTCTTTCTTGACCATTTATCTCCCAGTCCAAACAAGGGGCAGAAGTTTGAAGTGTTAACCCTTCCAAATATTTAGGAGGAGGTGCCACAGGCAGTCACTGACTATTTCAGAATAAAAAGGCTGGCCCACTGCTCCTGTGTAAGGATGAAAACTTTGCTGGTCAGGATGCAAACCTTACCTGCTTGATATGTGAGGGTTTGTTTTCAGTGATGTCAGTGAGTTTTTTCCTGTTGATACTTACAAAGAATCTGACCCACAGTTCTCCAGAGCTGTGAGTATGGGATCAAATCCCATACACTATGTTACAAGCATCTCTTGATGACTCCCAAAGAACTTGCAAGCACAAAAGAGGATAAAATATGAGATGAATGGGAAGTTTGAATGAAGCAGGAATTGTAAACCTTTAAGCAGAATTTCTCTCTGGAGATTTCAGAGTCTCCTGTTACTAATAGGTGAGGATCACATGACCAGTGAGGATCACAGGCAATGCCACAGCAAGATCAAAACATAAACATGACTCTTGTGTTATTTTAGCTAAACCAGGAACAAATCTGGCACCATACAACTCTGGCCTTTCAGCTCTGAGACAGGGCAATAGCACTGCTTATGCCAGCTGGCTATCTGCTCTGCAAGAGTCAACAAGTTTCTTGACATGCGATGTCCTTCTATCTCATTTGTTGATTGGAGCAGTGAAATATTTATGAACTGCCATCAGCGTCCAACTTTGAGTTTTGACCCAGTAAAGGATAAATATGGGACAATTTGCCTTTGGCCTTTCACTTTGGCCAGTGACCAGCTTTCTGTCTGTTTGTGGTTTCAACTGGATGGGGAAACAACTGTCCCCTAGGTAAAACCCTTTCCATATCTATGACTTACTCCAGAAATAAATGATTTTAAAACCAAACACATCGAGTGAGAAACAAATCCCACACAGTTGTCCAATGGCCTTCGACCTCCTAATGGCTTGATGCCATCTGGCTGCCAGCTGCCTACTTCACTACATGAGGAAATAAGTTTCTCACAGACAACACTCCCTTCCATTTTTAGTCCTACCAAAAAAGAAAAAGCAAACACACCTTTCCTATAACACCATTTCAATCCAAAAAAGGGAGAGATGTGACACAGGTGCCTGTTGAACTTTCAACTTTATGTGGCAAACTACCAACTAGCTACTGCTGGACTTCACTCCCACAGCAAAACAAAAACTTGTTCAGGCAAATCATTGTACAAGTCTTGCCACCTTAAAAGAAGTATTCAAAAATGGAAAGAAAATAGAGTAAACAAATGAAGAAATCAAATATGGTGGGAGGTACTGCAGACCTTTTGTACACATTAAGCCATGAGTAGAGATGCATACTTTTTGAGAGATATGCAAAGAGATAGACTTTATACACAGTCTCCATGCAAAAGTGTTCCTGTTTTGTACAAAAACAGATGAGATGTGAAGGATTTTTATTTTGCAGTGGAAATAGTTCACAGTCTGATTAAGCAGACATTTGCCTGGTTCCTGGAAGTAGAGCAAATGTGTGTTGTCAGGACTAGCATACAAGCTTCTTGACCCTCCCAGCTGTCTACCAAAATCCAGGACCCATAAGATGCATAAGAATGCCTTGGAGAGCTGAAGGAAGGAGACCCTGGGAATAGTTCTCAGGCAGGTGATGAGAGGGGCTCCCAGGGGCTGGGCAAGATGAGGCTGGACTAGGCAGGCAGCTGGATTGGAGGGTGACCTGCTGCTCATTTCCTTTCACAGATGGCTGTTGGAATTATCCAGCAGTCCCTACATCAACATGTGCCCTCATACGAGATAGATCCAATATAGGAAATGCATCTATGTTGCTCAAGAGCAATTGAACATCTTTATATTAGTCATATAATGACCAAACTTTATATAGATTTTTCTTTCTTTCTCTCTTTTTCTTTCTTCCTTCCTTCCTTCCTTTCTTTCTTTCTTTCTTTCTTTCTTTCTTTCTTTCTTTCTTTCTTTCTTTCTTTCTTTCTTTCTTTCTTTCTTTCTTTCTTTTTTCCTTTCTTTTCTTTCTTTCTTTTCTCCAATGGTGCAGAAGGCCAGACATATTTAATCAACATTAGTTGTTTTAATTAAAAGAAATTTAACCACACTCTGACCCTAGAATTTCCCCTTTCCCAAGAGTCCATTTCCCTTTTCTATTCTCTGGCCCCTACAGTACATGATGTCCACAGACGGTGAGCATCTTCCCACTCTCTCTCCCCTCCCTCTGCCCACGAAGACTCTAAGGGTTGCAGGAGATGTGATTCTCCCACTCTACTTTCTCCATGACAGATTCTCTTCCATCCTGTCATTTACATTTACAGCCTGACTCCAAGTCTGTTTATAGCCAGAGAAGTCTTTTCATTGACTTCTGTGGGCTTTGAATCAAGCCTTTATAAACCACACATGTACTCAACAGGTATTTATTAACATGAGCTGGCCATGTACTCTATGCCATGAGTGTGGAAAAAAACTAACAATAACTTCACAATTACCCACCTAAGCCCTCTAACAGGCTCCAAAGGCATGTCTCTTCACCAAGCAAGCATTGAATCAAGTTTGACATTTCTAGGGTAAATCATTTTTGTGTTCTAAAAACCAAAAAAAGAGTTAGGAAAAAGTCCAAAGAGTGAGAACATCCCCATTTTTGGACAATAATATCATTCAAATGTCCTGTCCAAATGGCTTCAAATGTTCCAGAAACAAATGTGCATTCTGGAATAAGACCACCAACTGCTAGGTAAAATTTCAGGTGGGTCTGTTTGAGGTTGGTAAGATTAAGCAGGGGTTAAAATGGGATTAACAGTGCTATCCTTTTTTTTCCTTTTAATTACCCACAGAGATATTAGTGTTACTCTCAGTCTTCCCAGAATGCTTAGACAGCTCCAGATTGTAATGTCTTTGTGTTTTGAATTTACATTCAGAGATTTCAATTTTTTCACAGACTTTGCCTTAATTTATCTTAATTTTGAGTCGTAGGACACGAAATTAGATGTTATTTTTCAGTCTCTTCTTGAACTGAATGGGTGGAGACTGAATTATCAGAGAGGACAGCCCAGTGGACTTGGAAAACCCCCAGCCCACTGTGCGGGTGAGATGTCACAAAGGACTTTCCACACGTTATCAGCTAATAGCTGTAAGCCAAAAAGTTTGGATCCAGACCCAGATAAAGGGTGCCTCCAAGGACAAACCTGAAGAGCTCCAGGGTTTCCATCCAGGCCAATTTCTAACTGTGATGTAAGACGAAGATATTTCCCTTAACATTTAAGTTTTGCATCATCAGTTCTCTCATGCTTTAACTTTTTCACTTTCAGCAGCAAATCAATCATTATAATACTACCAAAAGTTTGGTTTTGTCTAGTACGTGTTGTAGCTCAGTGTGGATTGGTCCTGGTGAAATATATATCTACAAGAAAACGTTTGGAGACAGGTATCTGCTAACAAGTAGTTTTGTCTTGTTCGCTAAGGCCAAAAGTTTCTAAAAGTAGATGTCAAAATTGGAGTTTTCTGAGTTCTAAACAAGCGTTTACATGAGTATGAGTGTCTTATTTTAAAAAAATAAGAGCTCGATTACCCTGTGCTCATCTTTAGCTGTCCCTTTTGAAAGGGACTCAGTAACTCAAAGTATTGTCCATAGATTGTTGTCACCTTTCCTTCATTTACTGGAGACATGTACCCTGGTCATTTCTTCTCCTGCTGCTTTAGATACTCTGTAGTTACAAGGGTTAAACACAGGATTGTAAGTTCACAGATGTGAAAATACATATTTTTTGGCAGGGCAAATGCACCAAGTAACTTCTGCGTGTTTGTGCTTTGAGTAAGGAGGCCACCTGCTTCTAATGTTGCAGGAATATGTTGGCTAGTGGAAAGGTAGACTCCATTTTTTACTAATTGAATAATCTGTGTATCTTATCCAAATGCCAGGATATTACTTCTATGCCATGATTAGCTTGAAGTTTTGATGACATATTTAATATATATATATATATATATATATATACATTCCAAAATGTTTGGTCCAAATAATTTTATTCATAGTACAGAGTGATGGGAAAATGGGTATTGGATGAAAGAAATGGTAAATAGGAAACAATCGTTTGCTTGGATTACCAAGGCAGTTTCTGGGTAGGGTATTGTTTGATGGGTAGGCATATTCAACTGTTTGGCACTGGTGCATGGAATAGCAAACACATGGAGCAGTTAAAATCAAGCTTGCATTAATGATTTCATTGCCTGAACTAAATTTGTGATGTAAATCATTCTGAGGTGCTCTAAGGCATTTCTATTCTTAGAAGAAAAGTCACAAACTGGAAAGTACGTCACCTTTGCAATCAGCACCCCCTTTAGCCTGTAATGTGGAACACATGGTGGTTGAAGAGGTTACAGTGTTACAGAAATGTCATTACAGAATTTCTCTGTGTTAACATGTATCATCTGTCACATAATTGTTTGTTTTACAACCCATACCTATAATGGGCTAAGTGGGGACTATTTATATCAGTTAACAATGAGTGCCTTTAATTAGTATTTCATGCAACTGGAACATGTTAAAGATTCTGACACAAATCTGGCTTGGGTTGCTAAATTCCATATGAATTTCATTATGAAATTGCTAAGACATTACAGTTGCTCAGGTATTGAGGTTTATAAATGCACTTCATCTGTTACAAACCTAGAGCAAGTAAGTCATACACATGTTAAAGAAAAATCTTCAAAACAACAGCTTGGTATCTGACACAGTCGAATGAGAGTTTAAAGAAGGAAATAGGAAAATCTTATTATTTGAAATGTGCCTGTGTTTGCTCTAAAACTGCAAATTCGATAACATCTATGCAGCTGAAGCATTGTATAAAAAGAAAATGTTATGACAATGAAGAATCAGATTGTACACAGAATTGATAATGAAAATTTATTAAAGATGGATCAATCAGCAAAGAGATTCACAAGCTGTTGCTAGACTGTAGAATGAAAAGATGGTGTTTTGCTGATGGTTGAGACTGAGTGGTTACAAACATATATCTGTACAGTTTCTGATTGATCTCAATAAGCAAAATATCTAGCCTGAGACCCTCACTTCCAGTCCAATCTCTTTTCAGTGACTGAGGTGGACAATGGGATATTTTAGAGCGGCAGTTTACACTGAAGGAGACCCCCAGCCCCTGTGGGACTTTCATCCATAGCTCCTCATGAATTTGCAGCATGAAGAATGTGCCAAGGAGCAGTGTAACATGCGGAGAGCGATGTGAGAGGAAAATGTGCCTGAGGTTACCATTTTAAAATTTGAGTAGTGTCACGGTCCTTCAGACTGATAGAAAGAACATGCTAGAACCAGTCTTATGTCAAAATTAAAACAGTTCAGGAGATTAAGAGTGGGAGAGCAAAGGATGACAGGAAATCCCAGCAGCTTCATGCCTCCACGTTATTCTTCTCAGATGTAGGCACTAAGGCTCCATTCCTCTGCGTGCCTTAGTTCCTGAACCCAACACTTTTTTTTCCTTCCATACCTATTAGACTTGCAAATTTACATTGTAATGACACATTAACTCAGCAACTGTCTTTAGAACCTTCCTCAAAGCTTTCTTCAAGATTTCGAGATGCTGAACTAGGAAGGAGAAGCAGCTTAGGACGCCTCATTTTTCTCCTCCCCCACTCATATCAGCTACCTATATCAGTACTGTGCAAACCATTTTCTGACAGGCAACTATACTATAATGCAATTATTTTACAGATGCTTTAAATGAAACATTTTGGATCATATATGATCTAATAATTAATATACAGAATAAAATATTTTTATTACTGGAATGCCAGAAGCTGGTAGGTTATTCTAAATAAACTCACTCTAACTTCTTGTGAAATTACTAACTCAGAGTCAAGCAACAAGCTTTGCAGTATAGCTGCTTATTTACCTTCTATTTTCACAGACAAAAAAAACTTTTGTCATTCTAGTTTTTCCACACAGAGCATGTTACCTGTCCTGTTCCCTTGGAGTGAGCTTGGCAGTAGGAAAAATCTTCATAATTTGTTATCTTTGTTAAAAGAAAGGATCCAGTTTCTGAAGTGTGTTGTCCGTATTTAAGATTTCAGTAAAGGAGGTCTGCAATATATCTCTGATCTTTGTATATTAACTATTTTAAAATTGTTTTACCAGCAACTTGGTGCAGGAATTGCCTTTAGCTTCAACTGTGAGTTATAAAATTTGAAAAACTGTTGTTCATTTGCAATCACATTCTCCTCTTCTTTCTATTCATCTGATTCTTTGTGAAATGTTTTGGAGACTTCTGCTGGTCTTATCACTAGCATTTTGGATAGTCAGAAGAAATCATAAACAATGGGGGGAAAAAGAGGATTGCATAATCCTCATGTGATTGCCTTTAATACCCACTTTTCCTCTGTTAGACTTACTTAAACTTATGTTTTAGTTAAATTTATTCCTTTGTTAAACTACATATTTCGTGAAGAACTATAACAAGGTTTCTTATCAAAGTCCTCAGACATGGGACATCATAAGAAATAATATCCAGGCTGCGTATGCAATAAACAGAAGTAGAGATGAATTTGAAGCACATCAGCTACAATGAGAAGGCACATCAAAATATCTGAAATCAAACAGTTTAAATTCTTTGCATGAGAGATTTTTGCTGGAGATTTTCAGATATGTCCTCTTCTCTTCTCTTTTCTTCTCTTTTCTTCTCTTTTCTTCTCTTCTCTTCTCTTCTCTTCTCTTCTCTTCTCTTCTCTTCTCTTCTCTCTTCTCTTCTCTTCTCTTCTCTTCTCTTCTCTTCTCTTCTCTTCTCTTCTCTTCTCTTCTCTTCTCTTCTCTTCTCTTCTCTTCTCTTCTCTTCTCTTCTCTTCTCTTCTCTTCTCTTCTCTTCTCTTCTCTTCTCTTCTCTTCTCTTCTCTTCTCTTCTCTTCTCTTCTCTTCTCTTCTCTTCTCTTCTCTTCTCTTCTCTTCTCTTCTCTTCTCTTCTCTTCTCTTCTCTTCTCTTCTCTTCTCTTCTCTTTCCTCTCCCCTCACAAATTATTTTCTCTCAAAACTTGTTTTATAATCTATTGTTACTATGGAAAGCAATAAAATCCCTCTTGAAAATTATGAAAGAAAAGTTCCTCCTCGGGAGAAATCTGGAGAACATATCTTGAAAAAAGACAAATTTTAATGATAAAAAACAATAGAAAATTATAGAAATATAGCTCTGTGTCTGTACATTACATGAATAGTGTTTTTAAAAGCTTAAGAATGAAGACACACAAACTAATATTGGTTAGCTGATTTTTGGATACTGGAAAAATATTTCCTGTAGATATACTTGTTCAACACGGATTTCAGTGTAAACCTCAAAGGGAGTTACACTGGTAAAAAATAACTTCTGGACCACTACAGGCTTTTCAGATTTTCCCTGCTGGTCACAACAAAGCATTTGTGTCCCAGAGAAAAGCTTTAAGATGTGATTCACCACCATATAATATTGTGCTTTCACACCACTGTCACCTCTAGGAAGAGCAGTTTTTATCCTGACAAATGAGCTGGAATTGTACAGAGGTATCTGACTTAACACTCCCAAGGACTGTTGCCCAGCTTTAACTGTGCCCTTGTGAATGGTGGTATGTTCATCTGAAATATAATTATAGAATAAGGCATTTATATCCTTTCATATTGTCTGCTCTATTTTCTTTCTCTTTTATGTGTGTGGTTGGTTAGGTTTTTGTACCTCTAATGTGAACCCACACTCTTCTGCATGTCTCAAAAGCTACTGGAAATATAATGTGAACAGTAGTTTGTAAATTAATTATGCTTAAGTAGCAGAAAACTGCAGTAACTAAGGGTGATATATGGACTTGGAAGACTAAATCTAACTTTGTGGATTCAATTATAATTACAGCTGTATGAGCTGGCGCACTGGCAAGATGAACCTGCCAAGACTGGCTTACTAGAAACTGAAGGAAGACTGACCACATCATCAAAGAATAGCTCTCTGATGACATAGTACCTGTAGCTCTCCAGCTGATGGCCCACAGGTCCAACTGAAGACATTAGCTGGTTTTTTTGGGAGACATTGAACAGAAAGGATGATAGTTTGCTGTCAGGGTCAGAGGGATATTTCCCCTTAGCAATTTTAGGGAGAAAACCGAACTCTCTAGAACAAAGAAGGGGAAATTACAAAAATATATTGGATTTTGGAGGTATACGGATAGCTGAGGTGTGTCAGAGCCAGGTTATAGTTACTTATTAGGAAGAAAAGGTTCAGAAATGCAGTGTTTAACACTCTCTCAAGCTCTGCTAAACTATTTATGAATAGCTAGCTATAATTAGAAATCCAAATTTAAAAAATAGTAAACCAAAAAATTTACTTTAAAAAGTGGGCAGATGGCCAACTATTTTTACTGAGCAGCACTGGAATGTTAATGTGGAACATACGCAAAGCTGTTATGAAAAAGAAAATACACCTCTTTAATGCTGATACCCAAATAGAATGAATGATAATTGTATTAGGCACGAATTGGGAGACAGCATAAGTCCCTGAGAACTGGAAATCCACTATACATTACAGGATAAATTGGTACTGACAGAACGAGTTTGACAAAATTTTTTTACAGGAAAAAAAATATGAAAGTTAGGAGAAAACACAATTTGTCTTGCAGAATGAATGAAACTGTTTTGTCAGTTAGTAGGAACCAGTAAAATACCTGTCTAATTTTACTTTTTTTAAAGCGCCTTTGATCTGAAATGCATGTGAAGTGTAAAGCCTCCTATCAAATAATGGAATTTGTGAATAATCTGCATAACTGCTTTCCCAACCTGGTTCATCCATTTGGGTAAGGCTGAAGAAAATAATCACCTAAGTCATCAACCTTATTTTGTCCCTCAACACATACCCACATGGAGTCATAGGGAGAATTTATGGTGGGTGGAATGTAATTATCTGACCTGGAACTTACCCAGAACATGAGGTTAATAATGCAAAGCTTTCCAGGCACGTATTTCACTTACCAATCACTGTTTCTCTATGGTGTTCCAGATGGTGGGTAAGCCAAAATCACTGGGGTGAGAATTAATGTAAAATATTTCAAAACATGAATGCAAAGCTTACTGCTGTATTTTGGCAATAGCCACATCAGAGAGGCTATACTGAATCAGGCTTCTTGGGCAGTAGTTTCTCCTGAGCGAAGCGGATCCCATTACAAAGAGTTGTGGCACAAAGCCCAGAGAGAAAAGCTTTGCTGGATTTGTGTTACTTCTCTCCAGAATCAGCCTGAGAATCTCTGCATCCTGCTTCTAGAAAGGACAACTAATGTGAATGACTCTGGCTGGAGTCAATCGGGTCCCACCAATGCTTTTAGCTCTGTCTCGGTGTTGTTATTAGAGCTATAAGTTAAGCTGGTTACGGCCAGGACAAAGAGGTTCTGTATGCATGGAAGAAAAGGAGAAAATAGAGAGAATGTGGTTTTCAGGTGAGTCAGGAGAACATCAAAAGCTAAAGGAAGAGGGGCATCAAACTACAATGTATTTAAAATGAATTTGTGACCCTCCAGATAAAACACTAATCTTTGGCATGTCACTGCAAAAATGTACCATGCATTCACATCTTGAATTTAGGTCTGATCTAGCATCCACCAAAATCCACGGGAAAACTAAGGTAAATACAAAGGAAAGCAACAGAAGTGATCAGAGATATGGAATCATGTAATGAAGCAGAGAACTTAGAAAAAAAAACCAGCTGAGAGAGGACATAAAATCACATTTTGTGTGAAATTCAAGTGCATAAAATGATGTGTTCATTAGAAGAGGAATTATTTTCATTTGTATTTAAAAAAATAGAAGTATCAGATGAAACTGTCAGGTAGGATATTCAAGACAAATTTTTTTCTGTACCACTCACAATACAACAGTGGAACTCACTGTCGTACAATGTCTACGTCTTCTGCAGAATTGGAGATGTCCGGCTAGTTAAGGCTACCCACCATAGTGAAATCCCAGGCAGATGTGTAGGCCCTGCTTCCCCTCCCAGTCTACCTAGAAAAAGCTTTCTGGCAGAAGAAGGAAGAAATGTCCAGAGAACCCAGCCTTAGGGTAGGCCTAGGTGTTATAATGTACTTAAAATGGATTAGTGAGCAAAAGTCAAAAGGAGGTGGTGATCTCCACCCACCTCTTTCTATGCCACATAGAAAAGTTATGGTACATGCTACTAAATCCATGCCCTTACAAGAAAATTACAGTGTGTAGTACACAAACAACATTGCAAACTGAATGATTGGTTTATTCATATCTCTTCCATGCCAGAAAAAGAAAATATAAGCTGCTTTATCCTGGACAACTTTAACACTTTTACTTGAATCTTCATGTTGTCTGTTTAAATAGTCAGAATTTTTGGAAGTAAGATGTAACAATCTGAAAAAAATCTTGCATCCATCAAAAGGGAATTACCTGGCTCTCATCTTGACATAAACAAAGCAAGTCATTGTAGAGGTGAAATCTTATAATTGCCTTGAAGCAAATATTCATTATTTCTTTCATTTGAATGTGGCTACAAACTAGTGTTTCAGGAGAGCTAACATTACAAAATTGACAAGAATGAGGAATTTAAATCACCCGTAGAAAACAATGTTCAAAAAAGAAGAGATAATCAGGAAGTACTTAAAAAGTTTTCTCTCTTATCACAGATTCACAACCCTAAAATTATGAGAAGTTAATGGTGATAAAGAAAAAAAATCTAATAGGGAGAAGAAATTGTGACAAATATGAAAATTAAAATTCATCTTGAAGGAAGAGAAATAGAGTGAAAACCAGCAGCAAAGTACACTATTAGACGAGGAACTGTGACAAAAATTATGAAAGAAGTCAAAGACTGCAAGGAGGAATATTTTGCCAAATGAGAGAAGTGTAATGGCACCAAGGAAAACCTGTGAGTGTCCATGCCATTAGGTAGTGGTAGTTGGAAATGTTATTCCAGCTACTACTAATGACACAAAGGAAGCAGTGCTCAATGGATATTCCATCTTTTTATTCAATAGAGAGCTGGAGGACAAATTCTTATCAAAGGGCAGTGCTGAAAATATTTCCAGTTCTACAGCGAAGCAGGAAGCTGATAAATCACTAGGTGAGGATGCCCACATCTGCAATCGGGAAAGAGAAAACACATGAGCTGTTTCAAACACTGAAGAAACCTTAGAGGTGTAAAAGAAGGCTACACTGTGAAAGTTTAACCACAAGAATGTCAGCTTTGGCATTAGTCCCTGGCAGAATAATGAAATACATTTATAATTTCATTAATAAAGTATTAAAGAATGACATGAATATCAGAATGAAAAATTAATGAAAACACATGTTGTTTGGTGTTTTGGGTTTTTTTTTTCATATTATGTCTGTACTTTCATATCTTTGATGAAATTAAACTTTCAGGAATAATAATGTTGATACAGATTTTTGTAGGATATCTGACTTGGCATTTTCTTTTGCTTTGACCAAGAAATGTATATGTGGTGGATTCAGAGTATTGCTCCATTAAATGAAGCACTGGTTAAGGACCTATACAGAATTTTGAACAAGGAATCACTTGTGAGACATCTTTGATAAAGTCCTACAAGCTTTAATTCATGGTCATCCACCACTTAATGTTTTTATTGATTAACTGGAGGAAAACACAGAATTGTCATATATCTTATTTAGAGATTACATAGATAGGAAAGAATGCTTAATAACGAGCAGTTAATTTGAATAATTTGCTTTCTGTGGTCAGCTGCAGGCAACTGAAATGGTTTTCAGTAGAAACAGACTATTTACAGACAAGGGAAGAAGTACTTCTGCAAATGGCTTATGAGTTGTAAAGGATAAAGAACTGAACTCAAATCTCCAGTATAGCACTGAAACAAAAAGGATAATACTGTTCTTGTATGTGTGAGGAGAGGAATCTGGAGGAAGCTGGAGGATGTTACCTTAGCTCTGGTTGTGGTGATGGGAACCACTACTGGGATGTTGTGCTTTGAGTTGAAATTAAGTTGTGTTAATTATATTAATTGTGGAGGTAGAAAGAAGTTTGACAGAAAATTCTAGGATGTTGAAAGATATTTTACAGCTTAGTCTTGGGGACTCTGGTCCATCTATATTACCTGTGAATGAGACTGTTGGCAAGAATCAAGTTTGATGTGAGTGGATGAACAGATACTTAATAGCAAAGGCTTCTTGTCTTATCAGAAGTGGTGACTCAAAATAAATACAATTAAATTCAGCCTTGAAACAAAGTGGAAATTTTAGTCTTTTTTGAGCTAATTGATCACTGAAATTACTTATAGAGTTTGACTTGTGTTTCCTCTGTCCCTGGAAAGCATTACATTTTGCTAAGGTTTTTCTAGTTGAAATAAAAGTAATCTGAGGAAGATTTATTGTATATTTGTTGAGTCATTGTAGCTAATTATACCATAACATCTCATACCATGGTGTCTAAAACTAATAGTTCTACTTTATTAACTTTTTTTCTGAGATATGTTCCCAATCATTTTCTCCATGGTATTCACGCCCAGTTTGGAGGCTGGCTTATACTTATTTGGGACAATATTTTGCTCCAGAATGTTTGCAGACAATGCAAACCCAAAGTGATAGATGCGTCAATGGACAATCAACTGAAACAAATCTGTACTGTGATGTAAACTTGCCCATTTCTTCTTCTCTGGAGATATTCAAACACGACCAGGGCATCACCCTGTGCAACCTGCTCTGGGCAAACTTGCTTTAACAGGGAGGTTGGACTAGATGGTCTCCAGAGACTCCTTCCAACCCCAGACATTCTGTAATTCTGTGATTCTTGATTCAGTGAGCACACAGAGTTCTTGTTAGTGCAATAGCAAATTTAGAATGACCAATACAGGCATCTGTCACCAAGTTTCCTCCTATTTCCTCATGGGGACTCCCCATAGGTCCTCCTAGTGCTTACCAACAGCAGAGCTGAACTAATTACCTGTGAGCTGGAAATGTTATCCCTTGTTACTTGAAAGAAAAGTCGCATTAGAGTAAGATACTTTTGACAGTTTAGGATTTTTATGCAATTCTGAGCTCCTTTAAAGACTCTATGAAATCTATCCTTTCTGAGTACCAAAGAGAAGTCAGGGAAACTCTCTGAAGCTGTCTGTAGGTCACCTCTCAGAGTTTCCTGGACCTGTCTACAATCAGTGAGGGAGGGAAACCATCAGGTAAAGATCCTTTGGGAGGGCAGAGCTTTCTGGCTCCAAACTGGTGCAGACAGGGAAGAAAATGAAACAGAGGGACCTTCTGATTTCTTGTGTATGGAAATCAGTATGGGAAAAGAAAGCAGAAGAAAGACAGGTGCACTAGAAGCAGCATATAATAGAAAGTGTAAACAAACCAGAATCTCCAGGGACAGACAGTGTTCAGGGATGTCTTTGTCCAGGTGCTTCTAGAAGCTACCAGGGCAGCTGAAAGGACTGAATCATCCAGTGTAGCTCCTTAGACTCTCAAATCAAGGTCAGCTTTACCCCAAAGTTATATCAGGTTCAATCCAGCTACAATTCCTTTAAGCCAAGATTTTCAACCTAAAACTTCTGGACTGTGACAGCTCATCCAGTTGTCTGCTCCCTCTCTGACCCTGGTACAAATTCCCTTTGTGCCAGTGCAACTGCCTCTGTGACAATCCTCTCAAACAGGGAAGTTGTTTGGTTGCAGGGTGTAGCATGAATAAATACCTTTGTTTTTTGTTCAAAATAAGTTAGTACACAGATGTGTATACAGCCACATAAATAGCAGCAATAGCAAAACAGCATAGCTGAACAAGTCCAGAGGAGCAGAAGAGGTGCATGGAGGAGACCAAGCAGAAAGGATAGGAGGGAAATGCAAAGGGATCTTTAGTCCTAACTTTGCCATGAAAGGCTTCATAATGCGAGCTTATCTGCACTTCAAGTGTTTCTTTCTTTCTCTCTCTCTGATACATAGATACATGTACACAAATACCCTTCTAAAAAATAGCCAACAAAGCCTTCCTCCAAGATATTTCAAATTCCTTAGTGGTCTTGGGTGTGCCTTTGTTTCAGCTCAAATACTGCTATCACATCATAAATGAGCCTGTTTCTATTATCTTAAATGAAGAGTGACGGTCACACCCAGCAGTTCCAACTAGATTTAACCCAGCCTATAACTGTATTAATCCTAGAGCACAGCCATAAACTTCTGCACATGTTTCAAATAAGGAAAACTAGCCTAAACCTAGCACAGTTTTACAAGATATTGTTCTAGTTCATGAGTGGATAAACTGCAGTTTCAAAAGCTATTTTAGCCTGAACAGGAAACCAAATTATAATAAAAATGACAGGCAAATCCTGTTTTTGCTGTAATACTTACAGCAATAAAAGAATAAATTGAGTTTATCAAAGTATCCTGCAGGTAGCCTCTTGATAACAATGTCAGCCCCCATCCCCATCCAGATCAGGTCCAGAATTTAAACAGTCCTTCAGCAGTCCTAAAATAGCCTTCTCTCAAAGGAGGAGCTTTCTTGGGAGGAGTGGACCTATAGTAACACCTATAACAGGTCCCTCGGATAAATAGAGTTGTGAACAGAGACTCTTCATTAGCCACTCTTCATTTTCTTTGTGGCTAAAATCAGTTATTGGGCAGTATCAGTAACTTATTGGGACTTTATGTGATTTTTTTTTTCCCACAGACTTTCTTTCCAGTGTACTTCGATTAAAACAGGGGAAGGGCTATATTTTGCTTGTCTGTTTTCTACAGTATACACTATAAAAAACACAGAAATAAAGACAACAGGGCACAGACATCAGAACACTTAAACCACATAAGCAGACAAAAATGTATGTTTCTACATTGCATAGATACTTTAGCAAATATTCCCTCTGATTTGGAATAAGGAAGCTTGTCTTTTTAATAAGCATTTAAACAACTGTTTGTATCCCTGAAAACAACAGACAAAACCTGAAAAAAAATGATACAAGCTAAAAAGTTTGCAACAATAACACAGTTTGACATATCTTATATTTGTGTTTGGTTCAAATCTACTTGTTTTTACATCCTTGTTTAATTAAGATGACCAGAATCCAGTAAAAGCTACTCTTAGAAGCTTACACATACCTGAGAATGAGATGAAGTAGAATTTACAAAAAACTCTCAAAGAGTTGGGCAAGGTAAAGTGAGAACTCCATTTATTTCAGGTTTTTACCCTTCTTTAATACTGCCAGTCTAGGGTTTAGTCATCTGATGCTTCTTTAGCTGAGGTCGTTTGCTGGAGAATTTGAATTTTTCCCACCAGTCTTGGTCTTTGTTATTATGTTAAGGTATTGGTTTCAGTTTTCAGGCAGCAGGGAAGATGTAAAAGAAATGTACTGATGCAATGTTGATTTCCAGCGTAGTTCCCTCACTTAGAATTTACTGGATAACACGAGTGACAGTTAAGATGTCTACATTTTTTAACTATTTCATTGCTAGCTGATTTAGCAGGAAAGGTCTGTTAATGTTGTAATGCCACACTTCACACCATCATCCTGCTGATCCTTAGCAGCCCACACACATTCTCCCAAACCTTATTCCCACTTCAGTGATGAACTTGTGCTCTTATGAATTCAAAATAGTAAGCACATTCCACATGGAAATTGTAGGAACAGCATAAAATTACATTTAGTATCAGAATAAATAACACAAGGACTATATTACAGGCTACATCGTTCATTTTACATTTAGTCATGAAAACTTCCATTATTCAATTTAAGTGAATGTGTCACATAATTTCCAGCCTCCTGCTCCAGAGAACTGAAGAATCCAAGTGACTTATTTCAGAACTTAGGTCCAGCTTCCCTTTCAGCATTTGGGTCCTGGAGCACACAGAAGATTTTGGGCAGCTTGTTGATTCTGTGGTAGCAGACACAGCCAACCAAAAGGGTTTTTTTTCCTTCCTGCTGTGTTTGGCAAGAAGAGCAGAACCTTTCCTGTCACATGTGGTCCCTGCTCAAGTTATCCATACTTTTCTTACCACAAGGTTAGATTACTCTAATGCACTCCGTGTGAGGCTACATCTTGAGGCCATTTGGCAACTGAATGTAGTGTGCACAACTCAACCACCTGTTTATTAAGTGGAGCATCATGCAGAGAAGACATAAAAAAACCCAGTCTCCAAAATCTGCAATGACTGCCAATAAATTTCTGGGCTGAGTTCAAGGTGTTGGTTTTAACCTATAAAGACCTGAGTGGTTTGGGAGTTGGTTATCTGAGAGACTGGCTTTCTTTCCCCATGAAGCAGTGCTTTTAAAGTTGATATGAAGGGAGGAATTTGAGTTGGTATCACTCAGGTGTAATAAGGATGCTGGCAAGACTTCTATGTGGAAGGTCCTCTGCAGTGAATTATTTTAGGTTTATCTATTGCGAAATACCTCTGATCATGGAAGAATTCAAAACTAACATGCCCAGTCTGGGTCCAAACCAGGGCAAGAAACACTCATGCTGAAGCACATTGTTATGCTCTGATCTTCCTGTTTTCTGACTACAGTTGCTAGCTACATTAAATGTGATTTGGTAACCTAAGTTAAACCTGATGTTAACAGCTGCTCACCCAGCTAAGGCTCGCACTGTGTGTTTAGCATCTCTCTCTGAGGTACCTGTCTGTCCTGACTGACTACATAGGATAGTGCAGTGCCTAAAGAACTTTCAAAATAGAGCAATATGCTACAGCAAACCAGGCATTTCCCTTGCCACTGTGTTAGAGCCAAGATGGATACTCCTGGCCTTCAGACCTGTGACTACATCTCTACTAGTAAATAAAATACCACAATGCCTGTTGTCCAGCATTTCAGTGTCTTGGTAAAGTTCATACCTCTAAGGTTGAATTCCCAAAGTGACTGGTCTCACTTATGCTGTTGAGAGCAACTTCTGGTTGATGAGATCACTCACAATATGCCTGGGCACTGGGAGGAAGAGCGCTCTTGAGTGTAGGCCAGAACCAGGGCAGGGATCATGCCAGCAGTTATGTGTATAGTCATGGAAAAATGCTTGTGTTCAAGCTCTCATGAGTTTAGATTACTAGTAGGGAAATAGCCTAGAAATCCTGAAGTCATCGGGCTAAAACAGCCTTCTTTATGACCGAAGAACCAGGTTCCCAAATAACAAAGAATCTCAAAGGTTGACACTCCTGACACTGTCCTGGACTGATGAACAATGGGAAGATTGAGTTTACGAGAGAGGGCAGTCTTGCAACTTTACTGGAAATTTGTTGGCAATGTGTCTATCTCCTTGAAGGTATTTCTCCTTCCTACTCTTCCTGGTGGAAGAGGGAAGTCATCATCATGGCTAGGCTTCATGAACGAAGATTTGGGAAGGCTCTATCCACATTTGTTACAGGCACGCTGGTGGCTTATGAGGCCAATACGAGACAGTACTGCTTCATTATATTACTGAGGAAATAAAATACTGCAGAGAGAGAGTCACCCAAAGTCATATTGAAAAGGGGATGGCTGAACCAGCAAATAAAATCTTGCCTCCGAAGTTCCAAACTTGGAACATGATCTGTATTGGTCCTTCCAATAAAATACAGGTCAGAAAAGAATAGGATATGTCAATAGAAGCAAAAAATTACCTGTCTTGGTGTTTGTGAGGTTGTGAAGTTTCGATTGCTGCAGATCTTAGAGAATATCATAGATATAGGCGACTCTTCTTTGGGCAGAGGTATGCTTTAGGCTGCTACCTGAAGTGTCTTTGAGGTGTGTGATTCTATAGTCATGTTTTGTTTGAGCACCTTTCTGTTACTTCAAAATATGACTGAAGCAATATTATTGTATCAAAAGTTGTTTGCACACTGGGGTGAAGGCTGAGATAGAACCTCAGTCTTCAAGTCCAAGAACAATAAAGTTATTCTGAGGAGAAGACAGAGTTTTCTGGGAAATTTAATCAGACTGGACCTTTGTCTGCACCCTTTGATCCAATTAAACTTTTCTAAAGACAATAGCTAATATTAATCTCATTAAGAATAAGAGATACTACCAGTGTGTTTCACACTTTCTCTGCATGACCAAAACTCATTATGCATTTCTGAAATCTCTTGCAGTTTGTTTTCAAGACTCCACCGTCATGAAAATATCTCCTTATCTGGATTAACATGAGAGATCGAAAGCATCTATATGAGACTAGGTGGAAAATTTTCCACCTTGCCAGTTTTGTTCTGCTGGAAAATATTGATTTATTAAAATGAAAATTTGTGTCCATAAAAATAGCCATTTTCCAGAAAATTTCTTTTAAGATTTTTTCATATTAAGGAATTTCTTATCCTTAGGAACGCAACTATTTATCTGAAGTAAATAGCTCTCTCATGAGGACCCTGAAGGTTATGGGCTAATTCATGTTCCACCTGATTCACATAGGAAATTTTAGTCTATGAGAAACTGGAGTAAAATCATCTCAATTACTTAAAATTTAAGAGTTTGTCTACATACGGGAGAATGCAGCAAAAGTTCTGATATGTTTAATTTTTTCCTGTCTGATAGAATAAACTACTTTTCTGATCTGTACCAAACTCATCAGCATTTCTTGGTGAGGTTTATAGAAGATTCAGCCACTGATTTCCTTTTAATCAACATTTAATGAAATTTTAAAGCCAAACTCTGACAGTTACACTTTCGTTTGCATTATTCAAGGTCCTTTTCTCACCTGCCTCTATGAGAAAACTTTGTAAGTGCTCTCAACTGTAATGTTCAACATGTCATGAACCACTGCTTTTCCCACTATGTCACATATGCTGTTTGAGCTAGCAAAATGTTGGAATTGCTTTGACTCTTAGCTGTTTTACTCTTGAGAATGGTGAGGTCTTGTGTTAAAAGACCTTTCAAGCATCACCACTTATCTCATGGTGAGTTCTATCAGCTGTATCAGAGAGGTTCATGGTTTGTGAAATGGAGATATTTTGGCAATAAGAAGGCTTACAAGTTCTGACAGCTGTACCAACAGAAAGAGTGATGCCTCTGAGCTACCCAAACAAGACATTCAAATGCAATGTACTTCAACCATTAATGATCCAAGTGGTGCACCAGGCGCACCAGTGGCAACAAACTTGAGTTCTCCGTTAAAGACTTACAAGCTTTAACGGCACACTCCACACTCCATTTCCATGAGACAACATGAGGCACAGATGGGACTCTTAATCGTCCTCACCACTGCTTTATGGAAAACAAGTACAGTAGATTTAACAGGAAGCAGCCCCTGCCTTTCCTTTATAATGTGTTTCCTCCAGCAGTATTCCTACAGCTACTTCTATTTTGGTGATGTGATTGGCTTGCAGATGCTGGCTTAACATTTTGTTTTCTGCTTTGTGCTACAAATAATTGGAATTTAATTCATTCAGATTTTAAAAACTCTGACTGGAGCATGATACTTGGCTTCAGTCTTGTCTTTTCATTTACACAAAAATTGTGCCTTTCTTGCTATGCACCACAGAAGATTTCTGAGCAGAGGCAAAGTTCAGCTATCATCAAGCAGACAGGCAATACAGAAGTAGGACCTGTGCAGGAGTAGGACTTCAGTAAGAATTCGCTCAAGGTGAGTAGTGATTAATAGGCAGTTTGAAGTCATTTGCCTATATTTCCTCTTCATTTGTGCTGCTGGCATTTGTAGTTGGAACTGAGATTGGGTCAACAATTCCTTTTCAAGTGTTTTTACCTTCAAGTTTTGTTTTTTCATTTTGTCAAAAGTGAAAGCTGTCAAGACACGATGGATAACAGATAGGTCACCATACTATTCAAATGAAAAATACCTTTCTTTTAGCTTTGAAAGGTCTGTATCCTAGATTAAAATTTAAATTTCTCAAATTCTAAATATTATCTCAAAATAAAACAGTTAGTAGGGATTTTGATATATTTTGGAGGGGGTGAATAGACACAAAGAAAAAATTTTAAATATTTTGTGATGTTTTGTTACATGCTTTTTCAGCAGAGACTACTTTATTAAATTCATAATTACTTCAGAGAAAACTGTGGTCAGTTCTAAGTTGCATTTTTCAATCATTTTAATTAACTATTGTCTTAAGTTATTGTTATTATTATTACTACCATTACTGTTTGGACATTTTAGAATTAGAGGCTGGAGAACAGTGCTGAGGTAAGGAACCCCTGGGTCCTGGTCAATGTCATGTCCTAGGGGGCACCAGGCAAAGCATCACCAGCCGGTCAGGGGAGGGGGTTGTCCCGCTCTGCCCTGCTCACCTTGAATATTGTGACAGTTTTGGACACCACAATATAAGAAAGAAATTAAGCTATTAGAAAACATCCATGAGGATGGCGAAGGGCCTTGAGGGGCAGCTGTATGAGGAGCAGATGAAGTCATTTGTTCTGTTCAGTCTGGAGAAGAGCAGACTGAGGGAAGACCGCATTGCAGTTACAACTTCCTCGTGGGGGGAAGAGGAGGGGCAGATACTGATTTCTTCACTCTGGTCACCAGTGACTGGACTCAAAGAAACAGCATGAAACTGAGTCAGGGGTTGAAAATCAGGAAAATTTCTTTCACATAAAGGGTGGTTGAGCACTGGAACAGACTCCCCAGGGAAGTAGTCATTGCATGAATCCTGGCAGAGTACATGAAGTGTTGGACAACGCTGTCAGGCACATGGTGTGATTCCTGGGGTGTTCTGTACAGAGCCAGGAGTTGGACCTGATGGTCCTGATGGGTCCCTTCCAAATCAGTATATTCTATGATTCCATGATAGGCCTCCTTCTACTCCTCAAGATTTTTTGTTATTGATCACTGAGATGTCAGCTCCCCTAATGAAATATTTCTAGCACTTTTCCCCCCAGACTGCCCAAACCTTGCTGAACAAAGTAAAGTGTATTGTCTGATTCTCTGGTCAATTGTATGTCTCTTTTTTTGCTATTATTCTACATACTTTTGTTTAGTCTGTAGATGATCACACTAACTCTGGCAGTACAGTAGCTTCTTGCATTTTCCTCTCCAATGGGCTGAGGGTTTGAGTTGTGAAAGACACATCCCCTCACAGTGCAGGGGATGTGCATTTCTCTTTCACAGAGCTCTCTTTCTCCCCTACTCTTCCTTCACACCTCTGTATAGTTTCCTCTCTAAATTGTTGTAGGCTATGTGAATGTACTTATTGAGCTACCCATACTCTCAGTGGAGGATTTGATACTGAGAAATAAAACAACCTTATCACAAGTGACTGAACTGAGCATTTTTAAAGGACTCATCTGGAGTTCATTAGGTGAAAGGAACTTTATTGAGTAATTTTCTTTCTCTCAGAACTGAACCTGAGAAGTCTTATTTACTCCTTGATAGCAAGAATAAAGAACTAATTCATGTGTCTCAGATGAGAACATTGAGACAACCTCTAGTCAAGGTAAACTGTCTTTATCTTCCTCGTGATCATGACAGGAGGTAAAATTTTAAGCTATAGTCCAAACATCATTGAACCCTTCTATTTTTGTCAACAATAACTGAGGTCTAATAATGAGCCTTTTTTTTTTTTATTATTAAGTTAAATAAAGAACTTTGAAACATCTGTCTACCAGAATAAAGAACATGTGCATTACAGAGAAAAAAATAACGGGAGCAGGTGAGGCATTACAGATATTATGAACTTTGCCAATGTTGCATATCCCTTGTGGAAGCATCAGAATAAGGTATTCTTCAAGGTGTGGTCAATCTCAAGAAAAAGACACCCCAGAGGATCCCATTGGTCCCTTCTGTCTAAACTTTCTAAATATCAGACAGGGTATAATAACTTTGCTCCATATGTTCAAGGAACAAACAATTTCTTCTTCTTTGAATGTGGCTGCTGAGGTCAAAGGACTCTGGTGGGTAAGACTCTGACTGAAAGAAAGATTACTCACTTCAGGTATTTAAGATAAAACATCAAGAATGTATGGCAGTAATCTTCAGTCATGCACTGCCCAGTAGTCAGCATTCTCTTAGGCTCTTACAAGGTTTGCAGTTTATGAAAAACATTTAAGTGTTTCTGTTACACATTTTGGTTGCCATGTTAACCTGGCTTCCATCGAACTGCAACAAACCCAAAACACCTCCTTACATACTTGCTTTATGACATTTCATTAGAATGCCAATATAACAGTTTTATAGTAAATGTAGGATATGGCAGGAGACTAAAATAACACCATATTCTCTGAACACTTTAATCTAGGTTTAATAATTTTAAGGTTTTTAGACGTTTGTAACTTAACCTGTGGGCATAATCTAGTAGTAACAGTGCTTGAGAGAAGTTATGAGCACTGCGCTCTGAGATTACAAGTGGCTCAAATAACATAGTGGTTCCAAGGGAAACTAAATCTTTTTAAAACCCCTCAAACATCAGTTTAAACTGTTAACTTTAATTTTATTTTAAATTCATGTTAGAGTAATTGCATCAAGCTGGGATTATGTGTGTTCTCTGGTTCTGTTTTACAGCAATTCTGCCTCTTTTAACCATTTTCTGTATGGGTGATTCTTACTTGTTGTTTATTGATGGAGGTTTCCCCCTCACAGGGTGTATTCAGTTAAAACAATATCTTACCAGTGAAAGCTTTGCTGGAGCATTACTGGCAGCACATGTAATTTATGCATTATGAGGGGAAGCATGTAATGCTTAGTGTATGCGGGGATCAATTTTATTTTGCAGAGGATTTGTCAATTTAAACATAAGTGTTCCATATCAGAAAAATGGAAGATCAACTATTATTATGGAAATATACATTTTTCTTTTATATAGAAGATTGCTACTTTTTGGTGATTTGGATATATCTTTTCGAACACCCATCACGAATGGCAAAAGCAGCAATTTTTACATGTTTTTCATGTCAATGTGTGTCCATATTTTGGTGCTTAACATGACACATCTCACAAGAGTCCAAGATGCAGAAATTGTTGGGCAAGCACCTCTGAAAATCACACATCCCTTTCAGCCAAAATATTTGTAGCTTGGGGGAACTAGAATTGCTCTGTGAATTACTATAGACCTCAAAATAGTCTTAGGGAGGAAAAAACCCTTAACTTTATTACCTTTCTTTTACAGCAGGGAAACTAAAAGACAGAAAGGTTAAAGCCAAAAATGCCGCAGAAGGAATCAACAGAGAATGTGGCTTCTTGTTTGAACATTTTAAGCAAAACTCCTGTTTCAGGGAAGCTGAGGAGCCTACAGCGAGATAAACAAGAGAGCAAAGAACTTTATTTGTGTTAGCAGAATAGGAGAAACCCAACACCAGGAATATCTCCATCTCTGGAGAAGAAATTGGGCAAACAGTCAGCACCAATACCATGGTCCAGCACTGAGAATGCTGTTTGTATGTGAAGTACTTAGTTAAGCTTTTGTCCAGTTTTTCCATCTGGTCTAAAGAGATTTAATTCAACTTGATCTCTCTGTGAGAAGAATTCATACATTAGACATGTCCTTCAAAACAACAATATAAAATACTGCTTAATGAAGAGCTGAGAAAACAGGCAGGTACCTGGAACAAATTTTTCAAAAATCAGTCCAGCTTTTAAAGGAGCCTGAATATGATCTGCACTTCCTTCAGTCCCAAAATCATGTACAATCTGTATACTTATGGATTCATTTAGTGCCTTGCACATAGAAGTTTGATGCTTTAGATTCCTTGAGCTTTACAGCTTCTAAGTGTTTTCTTCAGCTGCTGAGCTAAGATAATAAAGGATATATCATAAAAGCAAATTCATTGATCTTCCATGAGTCGTGTGTCTCAGTACTGATGAATTTTGCTATTACTTAGGTTTTTACATATCCTAAGCAATATTTCTTCTAATTAATGTTGGATAACATGCACTGTATGACCTTAACCATAAGTAATTTGCTTTTCTGTGCAATCTTTAGCCCCAGAAAAAATACCTAGTGATGATACACACAAGTAAGTGACTAGAAAACACTATCTTTTGTTTATAATTGCCTAGACTAGTGAAAAAAAATCCAAGAAGATGTTGGTTTCTCCTTCCGTCCTTTCAGGAAATTACAGCCTCCCTCCATATCACAGCATCAATTTGAGACTTATCAGATGCTTGTTTCAAATGAGAGGAATCATTTCAAATACAAGAATGGGCTGCTTTTCTGAGGAAGGGGATAAAGGTAATTTCACACAAAACAGAGGGAAAATAAAAGCCCGATGGCTGGGCTCTGCCATAGAAAAAGTGGGTAGAGTGAACACTGCGTTTTTATCAGTTTTCAGTTTTCGGCTGCTACCCTGCTCCATCTGTAGTTTGTCATCCTCTGGCTTTACAACTTTCTCCTGAAGTTGTGTCTTTCTCACAAGGAATAGCCCAATGGTCTTCTGATCTTTAGGGCAGAGATTAGACCAATTATTTGGTCATCATGTATTCTCCTCTTCCTGATTTATAACAGGAATCTGAATCACAGTATCTCATTCCAGGGAGGTGGCACCTTTGCTCTGTAGGTGAATGTGGACTGAGGCTCTCTCTCTAGCTTGCTTGATAAAAAGTTCTGGTTTGGGTTGTAACCTGTGTATTAACTTGAAAAATCTCTAGACTCTCCTCCAAAAATATTTATTAAAGAATGGCTGGGAGCTGTGTATGTGTGCAGAAGACACATTTTACTGGTAATGTATGTATGCAAGCACGTTGGAGTTACAGCTGTCTCTAACTGTTTTTCTGGATTATACATCACTTTTTTCTTTAAAGTTTCTCTTTGAACTTCCCTTCTTACTGGAAGATCAGTATGTTACAAATAAGCATATCCCCAGCAGCTGGAAGTAAGTTAAAAAATACTTACCCTGCAATATTTGAGGTCTTAATAAAGTCACTGACCCAAGAAAAAGAAGCCTATAAACTTCAGTGCTGGCAGGTGAAGAGCTTTTCACTGAACCTATCTTCTTAGATCATGGGGTTTGGCTATGCTGTGTTTATACACTCCTCAGCCATGATACAATGTGTATGGGTCACCCTCTATTCCAAGTCTTGTGCAACCAGGCTACAGGAGAAAAGTATCACAATTCGTCCCCTACACCCCTCAGCCCCGGAGGGTATGCTAACTTTTGTCCGTCATCATCATCATGGCTAGGCTTTGTGAACGAAGATTTGGGAAGGGCTCTCCCCACATTTGCTACAGGCACACTGATGGCTAAAGAGGCCAATGCGAGATAGACAAGATAGGTTGCAAAAGGCACAGCAGAAAGACTCCTTGGATGGTATCGGCAGGATATGATTCTTTCTGCGTTGTCTTTTCTCTTCAATGGTGATCCTGTGTGTGTTCTCAAAGGAAGCAGCAGTGTTATGGATAGTGTGTCTCCAGACCTCCCAGTTGGAGGCCAGGGTAGACCAGTGATGAAGATCAATGTGGCCAAGGCTGAGAATTTTTGTCCAAACAGCCCAAATACACAATACAAATACAAACCTCCCCCACTTTCTCTCTAGCACATGCACAGTTGTGTGGGGAGCAACTCCCCTACTTGATGGAGAGAATTCACCTTGTAAACCTTTTTACTGTCAAAACTTGGTTTTGAAATCTCTGCACAAACTCCCCTGTTAATTGTCTTTGACTCTGCTCCCACCACAGACCTCCTCAATATGTCCACATCTTCATTGCCTCTGCCAAAGATAGTCCACTGAAGGCAAATGCTGAGAAACAAAATAGCTGTTGTGAGATAGCAAGTGTGTAAATGCAAATAGCAAAGGAAGGGAACAAATAATAAAACTAACAGAAGTCTAAACAGTCTTAGAATTGAGGAGAGAAAAGCTTTTCCTCCTTGTTCCTGAAACAAGTGAAGACTGAGAGTCCGATAACTGTGTCTGCCTGAGCCTCATCTAAAGATTCTGGGTTTCATAGAATGATTTCAGCTTTCCTAATTCCAAAAAGCAGGTAAAACAATGTTTTCGCTTCAGAGTACTTCTGTAGGTAACCAAGACATACACAGTATCTTAAATAGGACTACTGAGCATTGAGTCCAGCCTATAGACGTAATACCTAGATCATGAAATGTGGATAATCTGAGCATACTTATGCTTGACGCGGTCACTTTTCTTCAAAAATAGATGGGAACTAGGCAAACATCTTTTATTATATTTCTTGTACCTGAGACACTGCTTCAGATCCACCCCAGCCTGAAGATGTTTGAACTTTCTGCTCCCACCCTATGTGAAAGTACCCGAAATATTAGACTGACAGTGAAAGAAGACAATGTGTGTTACTCTTCTGTGCACTCACACATATACATATATGCAAACACACACACATGCCAACACCCAAAGGTACCTCTGTGCATCCACAAATGGTGCTTGATTATGAAACTAGATATTGGAACCATTTTCTGAGAACTGTGGAAATCCCTCCTTTTGGTCCTCCTTTTCTAACATTTGTAAGAAATGTTATACTTTGACCTTAAATGGGAGTAAACTCAGACCCTAAATGAATGGTATGGTAATGGTATATGGTGACTCATATGCTGGGAGATGTATACATTGAATGCTGGGCTAGTGAAAGCAGTGTAGCCCGAGGCTCAGCTCCAAACCTCAGTCATGGCTACAGTCTATACATTCAGGTTGTTCTCACCTGACATGAATGCAGTATGAGATTCTCCCTCCTTCTGACACCTTGTTTCCTTTCCTGTGATGTGGTGGTAGCAAAACTCATGTTCCCACTGCTTTTGTAATGTGAGAAACACCTATTCCAGAAGGGAATAGGAGATAGGAATTAATGTCTCCTATCAAGAAAGCCTCTAAATCCATCCCTCCAGGAAGTCTCTACCTGCTTAAAAGACAACTGCATAATCAATGAACAGATGGCACAGGAAGGAAATTGAACTTACACAATTTTTCTTTTTGGTTATGAGGCCTGGCAAAGAAGGTTGACCAGAGCCATTCATTCTGCCATCCCCAACACATAACCCTTTCAAGAATGAATTCTACACATTCTGCCCTTACACTGATTAGTTCTGTTTTCATGATGAATAAATGGCGGTGGTGGTGATCCTTTCAAAAAGAAAACCCCTTCAAATCATTAATCTTTAATAACACTTAAAAGGCTCAAGCATGTTCATACATTATTTGGAAAAATATGGTTAACAGAAGTCATCGAGTCATAACGTCACCCTCACTAAACTAAACATGAATCAACAGATTTGGTGGGTTCAGGTCAAGTCTTACCAGATAGGACTGTGCATTGCAAAGGCTACACTCTACCCTCTGGTATTACCTGGCAAAGCTTGCTGGAAGCATCGACTGAGGAGTTATAGATCAAATGAGGAAAGGATAGGTCTATGCTTTTTACTATCTTGTATCCTGAGGCCCAAAGGCCACAAGCAATGTGAGAAAGTGACTCTGTGCCAAATATAGCAGGAGTGTATTCCTGTGTAGCAGATGCTAAAAGAATGGGGTTTAAAACTGCTTAGATGAATAACACTCTGTGATTGCCTGCTTCTTCCCACTGATTCTAAGGCAGCTTACTCCAGAGGCAAACTCCTACATTGCAGATTTTTAAAACTGGATAAGATAGTGCTCTTCCCTGTTGCTTTTCACACTTTCTCCTCAGAAAATAGAATTATTTTTCTTATAATTACTGGTGATTACCAGGGATGACTCTCTTGGTACTCAACTCAAGAAAGAAAACAACCAAATAAATATAAATGGGGGGAAAAAAATCTTTTAGCTAATTTCCCTGTATCATCTATTTTTTTAGATCATACTAAATCCTATACATAGATCAGAGTGGGAAATGCTCACTGTGTATCTACAGACTCCATTACACATGTAATTTAAGTCCAGTGTAATACAGTGATGACTACCCTTATAAAGTTGTAGAGACAGAAGGAAAACTCCACCGTAGAAGATTGCTTTGTAGTGAACCTTCAGCCTGACAGTCAAAATCAGGCTGTGCAAGTAATGTAAAAATAATATCTGAGAAGAAGCATTTAGCTAAGGATTCTTATTCATTTTTTATGTTATATTCTGTAAGAATGTTTTAGAGATTGAGATTCTGTTTACATGGAAATCTGGGGAAAGTAGGGGTCCTATAAAAATGTCTACAGCTTACATGCCCATGCTGAGAGCTCTAACACAATGTATTGAGTCAAAGTAGAACAATAATATATGATCAGAAAGTTAATGAACATGTGAAAACACAAAGCAGTCTCCACTGCAAACAGCTTGTGTGCAATTCATTGCCAGATGAAAAACTTAATATGCCATCCATCAAATAATTTAAAATAAAGTCAGATTAGGAAGAGCTTCCATTCAAAATCCACATGTAAACTGTCATGAAGTGCGAGATATAAGAGTTTCATCTGATCTGAAAAGTTAAGCTCAGTCAATTATTCCCAAGCATCTCCTTTAGCAATACAGTAGTTCCACTAAATCTAGAATCAGTTGACTTAAACACTGGCTTTAAAAGTATAAAGTACTAAGTAAAACAAAACAAAAAAAGCACAGATGCAGTCTTTATTTAAAAAAAAAGATATATAATGGGAAGATCTTTGACAATGACAATAAAGGCAAAAAGGATACTATAGTCCTGTAAGACAGGAAGTCAGGATTGTATGGTCACTGCAATGCAATACCGTTAGTTCCTGTGAGAAGTAGATGGAAAACATCTAAACTCAACCACAGCTACAAACATCTGGATGATCAGCTGCCCTGTTGGATGAGAGGAAGCAGGTGCAGTTGTCCTCTTGGTTTGAATTAGCGTTACAGTGTCCATGGCAAACATTACTGGAAGAGGCTAATGGCCCCCAGATGGAAACATGACCAGTCCCAATGCATGGATGGGACTGTCTGGATTTCAACGGAAGAAAAGGAGCTTAGGTACAGTCAACCACAATAAGGATCTCATATTTGAAAATTATAACCTTTTCCCTATTCTCTTTCCTTGGTAAACCCTCTCCCTTGAGCCAAGAGAGAGATGAGAGAGCTTCAAGAAGATCTCTGTTGAGAGGAAAGACACTCAGCTGGCCTGTGCACAAGCTGGCAAGGCTACAAGTACCGAGGTGTGCACTGACAGGATGTATCTGTTCAGAAAGCAGATTTGTAACCAACATTGTTCAGGTCAACAGAATTGGAAAAGTAGCTAAGTTGTACAACTGTCTGATTTGTGAATAGCACAGTCTTACTTCAAAGGGCACTATATTTCAGATGATACATGTTAACCAAGCCTATTTGTATGGATAAATGTGACCATATATGCATACCCGTATATCCTGTGTACTTTGGCACTTATATTGCTGTAGAAGTTGCCATTAAGACCACAAATTTAAAATGAGGGAGTCCAGAGAAAGTTCACCAAAAGGAAGTTGGACATGTAGCACCCATCTTTCTGAACAGAGTTTGTTTACCTTGGAATACAAAAGCCAAGAAAGAGGAATATCAATGAAGATAAACAGTTTAAATTAGCACAGACCATACAAGTACAATAAACTGCCCATAAGATGTAAGATGTGGGATGTTAGAATCTGAAGTGGTTTTCTAATTGGGATAAAAACATGAAAAAAACCCCACAACAATTCTCAACAACTTTACAATTATGCATAAGAAATCCACCAGAAGGCAATTGATCTGGTTTTGACTGGGATAGGGTTAATTCTCCTCATAGAAGTTATCATGGGTCTTTAGATTTGAGTGTTTTAGATTTGTGCTGGAAGCACTGTTGATAATGCAGAGATGTTTTTGTTATTGTAGAGCAATAGTTGCCCAGAGCCAAGGCATTTTCTGCTCCTCACCCCATCCTACTAGCAATGAGGCTGTGGGTGCAAAAGGAGTTGGGAGTGGACATAGCTGTGACAGTTGACCCCCGGAGACCCAAGGGATGTCCCATACCATATGGCATCATGCTCTGAATATAAAGTGAAGAAGGGCAGTATATATAAAGGGGAAGAAGAAGGGGATGTGATGGCGTTCAGAGTGATGGCGTTTTATCTTCCTAATCACTATTACGTGTGATGGAGCCCAACTTTCTCAGGGATGGCTGACCACCTGCCTGCCCATTGAATTGGGGAATTAATTCCTTGTTTTACTTTTCTTGTGCACTTGTTATTTTTGAGGCTTTTACTTTACCTATTACACTTACTACCTGTGTTTATCTCATCCTATGAGTTTTTTCACTTTTACCCTTCCAATTCTCTCCCTCATTCTACTGGCAAGGAGTGAGCAAGCTGCTGTGGGGGTCTGAGTTGCTGACGGAGACTAAATCATAACAAAGATACAAAACTGTCCAGAGAGCAGAGGACCAAACTGACTTGACTCAGGAAAACCACTCAAGTTCAGTTTCTAGCCTCAGTTCATTCCTTTAACTATAGGTCTCAATTGTACCTTTAAGTTATTTTCCTTCTGTAAGGATAATGTTGAGTCGTTATTCAAAAGGCAGCCTCCACAACCACTAAAGAGCATCAAGAAATTTAAGTATTTACCTGTCTTGGATAACTATCCACAGGTGTAGTTATTATCTGGTTCCAGCTTTGCCTTTCTTCTTTGGGAGAGGGTAGTAATCATAACAGGGTAGTAACCAGTCAGAAGTAGTCATGATGTCTGACCAGAGAAGAGCTGTTAGTGAAGAGGTAAGATTCAATTTTGAGGCTCCACTCCCATCTCCAAGACATATGTCCTCAACTGAGTGTTTTCCGTCAGATTTAGAAAGAGTAGAGAAAGTTATTCATCTTATTCTGACAGAATTTATCTAAAACATTCTTGGCCAACCACAAATGTTGTAGCACCTATATTACTGTTTATTCTTGGATTTCTTTCTCTGGCATTTGAATGTAGATGGGATGAAGATATGGATAAGTTACCTCCAGGATATGAGCAAACAGCAGCTGTTGCCTCTGCTGTTTTGTAGCTCTGCTTCAGTGTGCTCTTCTTGTGCTCTATGACATAGATGGGTATTCTGCAAGCAAAAGCATGAAAGTCAGAAATCAAAGTCAAGTTTTTCCTATGCAGAAAATTAAAGCATGTATACAGTTGCTACAGAGCAACTGTTCAAAAGACAACAGCCGAATTTGTGCCAGAGTAACTGATTTCTGTGTTCTATCTTCTCATCCAAACCCTGAAACACTTTAATTCAGGACCCTGATGGAGTTTGTTCAAATGTGGAAGGACGTAAAAGTCATAGCCAGCTATCACTGTCAACCATCCCTGTTCTCTGGGCACCACTGCCACCTGCTCAAAAGGCAGATTGCTATATTGAGCTTGACATGAGACCTCTGCTTTTCTTCAGTTCTTTTCCCTCATTTATTTATGCTTAAACTCAGAAACCCATGACTCTGGTCCTACCGTAAATCTGCCCCCAAAGAGATGCTAGTAGTTTAGAAGCTTACCACTGCTTTATGTGAGCAAGGTTCTTTGAAAACATTCACAATTTAGGAAGTAATTTTGGCAAGCTGACAGTTCCAAACAATAGCTCCCCAAATGGCTTAAAAATTGGATTGTGACTAAACCAGGACAAAATATAACAGTAGCTGAGACAAGGCCAAGTTGAAGAAAATGCAGGCTGCCAGCAGCTATTTTCCCCTCTGTGAAACATGATATCGAATATTTTTCTTTACATAATCCCTGCCAATTAGGTGAGCATTTTTAGCCCTCTTTTGCAGATGGATATGCCAGAGCAGAGAAGTGATCAAGTGCTTTGAACAAAGCTATAGATAAGTTTGGTAGAAGCAGTTGACCTAATTCCACCCCTCTTCGTTCATAGATGCTTTTGTCTCTTTTGCCCCTTTCTTCAGTAGAAAAGCATGGTTTTAGCGTTCACGTTCACCATCACACTGGTAATGTAACTGTCTTTAGTTTCTTCCATTGCATTTGTTTATTCTGCTGCTGCTTTCTGATCATCCTTATTACCACACACTGAGCAGAAATTGTTATTTTGGAGATCACCTTTTTATTAGACTACTTTCCCATTGTTTTCTAAATGAATTCAGAGGAACCTCTTTCAATTCTTTTGGCTCTTGTAGCCAATATTCCTATTTTGGCTTCTCAGTATAATGTTTAGATTTTGTTATATACATTTTTTTTAACTCTTCCAATATTCCTGCTTCCTACAATTTTTTTGAACTTCAATACTTTTGTCATTTTTGTGATGTAGAGTGTTGAATTGAAATTTAAATGTAATGTAAATTGGAAGTAATGGGGTTTAAGTCTCACCTGTTTCTCTATTGCTCTCTTCCATTTTGGAGAGCTATCCATGTTTTTCTTTCCTTCTCCACTTTGTTGGCTGTATTGATAGATGAATTCCTATACCTTGCTACATGTCAGCCTCACACTGAGTGCTACCTCCTTTCCTGGGACACTTGGTCACCAACTCTGGATGAAGCCAGCCTTCACTGCTTTCTCCCTTGCTGGATCTAGAACCTGCTGGCTGTGAATATTTTTTGGTTTTACTGTGACTTGTGCATTCACAACTCCCATCAAGAAATTGTAAACCCAATGTTAGCTCTGAAGAATGTTCACATTGTGTTTTGGGTTATTGTCTAATGATCTACCCAAAGTAGATTGGAATCAATGGAAACTGTTATCTAGTTTATCTGACTGTAGGGCAGGGAGTAAGGAAAAAAGGAGACATTATATACTTGACTTATACAACTGACAAAAAAAATCTATTATCTCTACTAAACAGTCTAGTGTTGCTTACAAAAATGTCAGCATAAAACAAAGGTAAGTCATAAGACGGGGAGCTTTAGCATTGAGAGGTGTTCCCTTCCCCATTACAGGAATGAGAACTATTTCTAGTGAGAGGTCAAAATCTCCAGTTACTGTTTAGTAACAGTAAATAAAAGTAGTAACAGCAAATAAAAGACTCTGTGGCAACACAAATATCATAAAAGAAACAACAAAGATTCCTGATGTACTCATAAGGGAAAGAAAGAGGATATATACATTTTAAAATAGCATTTAAAAAAACTCACTCATACAAAAACATTTCAGCCTCAAGAGATTATTATTCATGCTGAAACACTTGATTAGTGTTATTTTCAAACATCGGTGCAAAAAAGTGTCACATAGACATGAAAATTAATTTCTGCTTCAAGGTAGAAAGTCACAAAATCAAGGCTTTAACTGATGAGAGCATGAACTGTGGATGATTTCAGCTGCTGTGAACTGGTAAATAATGACTTTAGCAAATGCTGGTTGGAGAAGGACAGCACGAGGAGGGGTTCGGCCAGCAGGTGGCGAGTTTTCTTCAGGATTGCGCTTCCAAGAAGAGATTTTTATGGTCCTGTCTCTTCGGTGTATTATCCCTACAGTTTTACATAAAAAAGCTTGTCTCAAAATAACCTTAAAGTTCGGACCTCAAATCACAAATAGCAGGAAGTTCTCGGTTAGGATGGAAACTCTGTCACTACTTAATATTGCCCTTGGACCAAGGTATTGCAGCTTATTTGGTCTTTAGGATTGCCTGATGGCACAAAGCTCCCCCTGTTAGACGACCTTTATCTATAGCACTTCAACATGACTGTGTATGACAGAAAATTGTCTTTCTGACTTGACTCTTAACTTCCCTTGCTTTTGTGACTTTTAGTTGATCTCAGCTTTATTTCTATGTAGTTTCAAAGGCAATTTATACCCTTTTTGAAAGTTAAAGCTAAAAAGAAATGCCATTTTTTTCTATAGTGCTACTATATATTTAGAAACTGATAACAGCAAAGCTATTGTGAGTGATTATGCAACTAAAATTCTGGTTTCTTTTATGTTATCCTAAATAAACCATTTTAGGGTTGTTCTAAATAATAAAATTCTCACCAAATCAGTATTCCTACATATTTTAGCCAGAAACCAATTCTGTACTATTAAAACCAATACTTTGTTAAAATAACACCTTTCCACTGAGTACAAGCCAAGAAATTGAATCTGCAGTGACACAGTACTGCAGCTGTTAGATATTAATATCACCTAAGTCAGTCATAAAAAGTCACGTAGTTTTCTGTGGGAGAAAGAATACTGGAACTCCATGGCTGCTTCAGCATCACAAAGTCATGTCAGCAGAATACATGTGGCTAGGGACAAACTGGCCTCTGGCAATCCCCCTGATATAGAAGAGAGGTGGCACAGATGTGGTTTAGAGGACCAAGGGCTGAAGTAATTGAATTAAAAACGTCCTTGTTCCCTGTGGGGAGCTGGCCATTGCGCCTGCCAGCAGTGTTGGCAGATGAGCTGCAGAGCTGCAGCCAAGGGAGTGGGCAGTGGAGTGGGGATCAGCAGCTTTGGACAACATATTTGTTTGTAGTGTGGAAGGTGACCCCAGCCCATGTGCCTCTCAGTGGATTCCCACCACTATACACAAGCTGAAATAGAGGCAGTTCCAAATATTTGCTGAAACAGTGAATGACCCAAACCTGTTTTTAAAATTGACTCCCATTGGCTACTGGGCCAGGTTCTGCCCTTCTTGGATGGCTTTCCAAGGCCCTGGCCCAGGATATTTAAAATACCACCCATGTTTCTGAGATATAGGCTGTGACTCCTTAGGCCTGACCCAACAGAGCTGCCCCAGGAGCCTGTCCAAGTCTGCAGAGTGTGTTTGCACAGGAGCTAACCATCTTCAGCACCTCTTCTCCCTGTTTGCTGTGCTGGACACTTGTGGCAGCTGATGTATCAAAGGCATGGAAAGGTCACAGTGCTGAGAAGATCATCAGAGTTCTGTGGCACAAATGCTGGTTGAATCTCCCTTCATGCTACTGTACATGGATTGAATGTGTCTTTGGGCTCCAGTGTCCAGACTGTTAGGGTGAGGGAATACAAGTATTGGCAACTGACTGAACTTACAGCATTGTTTCCCAGTGGACAAAGGCAGAACAATAATTAGGATATAAAGCCTGGAGTCCTGTCCTGTTTGTATTGCTATCTTCAGTTCTGCTAATCGTAAAGGAGACGCTGAACTGTTGCCATGAAACATTGTTGATTAAGTGATTAAGTCTTAGGAAAAGCTTTTCCAACCACTTCTTGCACAGAAAAGGTTTAGGGGCTTTTTTAATTGTAATAAGATTCTTGTTGCATAGGTGTAAGATCCATCGACTGCTGCAGGTATGTACTTTATTAACTGCTGAAGATGAAGATTGATAAAAATATAGAAATAGAAAATACTTATACCAATCCACTAGCCTTCAGAAGATGCCTAAAATAGGGACCATTGGCTCTGTGTATGTGCCAGCATATGATCAATCAAAAGAAAATGAAGATTTCTCTGAAATGTGAATCAGATCTCGACAGGGGTTGGTTTTACCTTCACTATCTGAAGAATCTGGAAGCTAACACTCCTAAATCAGGTGCAACACTTTAATTAGAAGAGTAACACATCTGGACTAAGTTACAGGTATAAGTGACGTCAGAGAATGAGTTTCCCCTGGTTTCAGGAAGTGCTGAATCCACTGGAGGTTACTAGCCCAATGTCACTGTGATGAAATCACTCAAGGGAAGACAAATCTTGTAGAATCCTGTCATGTGATTGACAGACCATGGCAAGTAAATGTTGCCTTTATTCACTGAAAGTTATGGAGTCCTCCTTTAACTGTTAACTATAGTAAATACAAGCTGTATAAAATTACATGTTATTTAAAAAATTTCAAAATATAAAGTTGACTGACATCCCTTGAATACATGTCCCCCTACTTCTATTGGGCATACTGTAAGGTTGTCTGTGTTAATCTATCTCTATATCTACATGTACATACAAAGGTTATTTCCTTTTCTAGTGTGCATGTATACTTCTGCATATATATGTAACTCTAAATCTTTACATACCTTCCGTTACCACCTAGAAGTAACTCTTTCACCTCTATGAGATATTGATCTTGGTGATCCTTTTTCCTGGCCAAACCAGAGCTGGATGAGTTGGAGGATACCCCTACTGAGTTTCCAGGCTTGCAGAAATGTATATTTTATAGCAGTAGAGAAAAGATTTCTCTTTAAAACATGTGGCATAGGCATAATCCACAGCAAAATGATGTGATGTCCAGGCTTCACTGGCATTCTACTTCAGTGTCCCAATTCACACAGGTCTTTGTCTCATAGGCCTCTTTGGAATTCATGTCACCAAAGCCTTCAGTTCCTGTGGGATCATTAAATCCTTACTCAATTTCCAGCAGATATGGGAATTGGATGTGAGTGAATGTAATGTACACAAATCATTCCAACCACCCTTGTATTAAATGAACTTTTTTTAAGAAGCTGGTTTTGACCTGATAGAATATAATGGTTTCAAGGGAACCATATAGCCATTACAATCCATCATATAAATGAATACTTAGGGACACCTAAATCCAAAGATTATTTGACTGTTATACATATACTTGTTCAAAGGGGGCTGGAGGATAGACCCCTCAAATCTGCAGTGAAAACATCTGTACTTTCAAGAATTTTTCCTTAAAAATGATCCCATACAGAAACTGTCTCAGATTTCCAAAACGATTGGTTCATTTTAAATTAAAGTGACCCCTAGCATCAAATTACATTTTGGATGTATTACTAGCAAATTATCAGTTTAGAAAAGCAAAGGATTTCACAATGATAAAGAGTATTTTATACAACCAGTTCTGATTGTGGACTCTGGTTTCTCTATAACCTGCTGGTTGTTCATGTGTTATTAATTATTATGTACCGTACTCCTTTAACATCTATGGTAGATAACTGTAAAGCTGAGGAAAAGCAAGAAATATGAAATATAAAAATGTTCTGTGAACCTTGCTTTTGCTTCCCTTTGTTGCTCTCTTGCAATGTAAAAACAGATAAATGGTTTCCTCTTTCAAATACAACAAAAAGAAATGACTCCTGGGAGAAGCCCTGGGATGCCAAGTTAGAGCCTGGATTGAATTTTTATGACCACTGTAAAAACTCCTGAAAATAGGAAATTATAATGGAAATGCTGACTCTCACTGCACCGGTGTAAGCAGCACCACCACGGCATTATTAGTGATCTAAAGAGGTTGGAAGTTAAAGTGGAATCATTTACACAACCGACTTCACACCACTTTGCAAACAAGGGGTGTGTGGGCCGGGGGGCTGGGGGTGGGGGGAGATCTTGCACTTAATTAGTTTCTTGCAAAATCCATTGTGATTCTTGAAGAAGACAAATCCCCTATCGGTCTATTCCGTGCTCTGGATTTTCTTTCCTACTCCGCAGAAGTTGCTGGCACAGGGCTGTCCCCGCCGGCTGCGCGGGGCGCGGGGGGACAGGGACGCCGGAGGGTCAGCTGGGACTTAGGGGCCCGCGGGCCTCTCCCCAGCAGCAGTAGCTCTCTAGACAAGAGCAACAATATGTTAAAGCGCTGAGTCACATCTCAGCATCGCAATCAAGCAAAAACGATTTCCCCCTTGCTAACAAAATGGAGATGTTCCCAAGTTTGTTTTATATTTTCAGGGAACCCTAGAAGTTTGGAGGGGGGGGGGGAGGGAAAGGAGAACTCAAAAGTTGGCAAAAGAACGTTATATCCATCTCTGCTCCGATTTTCTTTTGGGGGGATGGAGGCGGGAGTTGCTATTTGAAGAGCGTTTACTCTCACCGCGGGAGCAGTTTCCACCCGCGTTGTTCTTCCCTTTCTTGTCATTAGCAGCTATTAAAATAACAAGGCTACATGGGACCTGAAGAGCGAAGAAGGGTCGTGAGAGACGGGAGGATCAGTTTGGGAAAGGGTGTGCCGGAGCACCCACGCTGCCTCCGGGCCCGGCCCAGCGCCCGCCGCCAGCCGCAGTCCTAGGATACGCTCGGCGCTCGGTCCCGCGGGATCGTGCCCCTTCCTGCCCCTCTCTGACTCTACCTTTTCATATCAGTCCGGGCCATTCTACCGGGGGCAGAGCCCGCACACTCTAATCCTTCACCATGGTCGTCACCAAAACCAAAGGAAGAGGAAAAATCAGGCAAAGAGAAGAAAAGCAGAAAAGATACATATATATATATATATCTCCCCACATATATATATGTGTATATCCCCCAGGTGCCACTGATAGCTAACTGGGGGCCTGTGTCGGGGGGGACACCTTGCCCGGGGAGGCGTGAGGACAAGGAGGGGGACGCTGCAGTGCATTTGTGCCTGCTCTCCGCTGCGTGTCTGCCGCCTGGGCTGCTCCATCCTCCCGGTGAAGCTCCGGGAGTGAAGAGGCTTTGGAACCGCTGCCGAGCTCTGCCGGCTGCTCTGTCCTGCTCCCGCTTCATTTCCCCGGCAGCGTTGGTAGCTGCAGGGCTGCCGAGCGGAGACAGCTTTGACCAGCCACCCCCCCCACCCATCGCTGTTGCGTTCGCCGGACTCCGGGGGCGATGCAGCCCCTGGACTCGCCGAACACACCAAGCTCCCTCTTGCCCCAGCGCACACGCTACTCCCGCAGTCTCAACGAGGCTCCTGCGGCTGATGCTTCGGGAGTGGCATGGTTGTTTCTGCTCCGTAAAAGAATTTTTAAGGGACAAGAGCAGTTCCCCGGCGGGGAGAAAGTCCCATGGAAGCAAAAGGGAGTTTTATCCTCTCCGTGGCTACGGGATGGGGCCGGGAATCGTTATTCTTGCAAAGGTTAAGTGGGTGCCGAAGGTGAAGGAGGGCACCCCAGCTGCGGAAGGGAAGAGGAACAGCAGTCAGGTTGTGCAGCCCTCTCCCAACAAGCGTATAGGTACATCCAGGGATGCCCCGCATCTACAGGAGCGTAAACCAGAGGAGGCGCGATCCCCAGTAATACCCGCGCTGCGCAGGGTTAGCCCTTGAACCCAGAACTCGTTAGAGAGCAGGCGACAAGCGCAGCGGGTTCCCGGGGG
>NW_021938895.1:7028144-7033392 GCF_001715985.3 Manacus vitellinus
CGGCGGCGGCCCCGGCTCTGCAGGCGAGCACCGGGCAGGCTGTCCCCGTGTGGTGGACGCCTGGTGCTGTCCGGGATGCTGTTCCCCGAAAAAAAGGGGACATAGCTCAGGGTGGCCTTCGACTTGCAAATACGTAGGACAGGATAGGGACGGGGATGGTTTTGGGAAGAGGATACAGGTGGGAAATAGGGATGGGGGCTCCGGTGTCCCCAGCCACGACACACTTTTCCCTTGAAACCAATTGGTTTTCGCTGTCACGTTTAAATCCTAAAAACGTGGCTAACTTTGGGAGCAGATGCCTTCACTTTTTACGACTCTCTTGAAGTTGTAACATTCCTAATTGACAGCAGATCTCCACTGTGGAAAAGCGCAGTCTATTCCCTGCGTGTCAGTGCTAATAGTTGTTTTGTATCGCATTCCCGGTATTAGGTTGCCCACCGTCTCAAGTTGACATAATGCAAATTAACAAGGGACATCATACAAATCCATCCGAGGATAAAGGTTTTGGAACAACATACCCTTCGTAACTTAAACACCACATATTTGAAACAAATGTACTTAACAAGACAGTTAACCCGAAACTTCAATTCTATCGCCAGTGGGTTGACAAGTCCAAATATTTTTGTTTTTTAACAAATACTTAAATATCAGACGACAGGTTATCTAGGCAACTTTCAGCTACAGCTTTCAGGAATACTCTGAAATAGAATAATATCTCAACAACCTGCTTTAATTATAAAGTATTTTCACATGGGAACTTTTTTCTCTGTCTCCTTATCCCATAGACAATGAGATCATTTACTGCCCTTTATTTCGATGTTTAAGTATTTATTTCGGAATGATGGGTTTGTAACTAGAAGTGTATGTTTTTTATTTTGTTTACTTAAAGGCAGCACGTGCAGGTATCATTGCTGTTGTTGTGTTTACCGTCTCAACTAATCTGCTACTTCTTTGCAGAGAATTGCGATTTTTGTTTTATTAATGCACTCACCCCTGGCTATACCAAGATTCTTCCTATAGGAAAAGAGAAATGTCCAGTTTGAAGAGCATATCTGCGGTCTGTGTCTTGGTCTGGGGACACCTGAGAATCCGACATTCGTGTTCTGACAACGGCACTTAAAACTGTATCTGAAAATGCAAACTTATTCGAAGATGTCAACTTGCAGCATCGAGCACATGATCACATTCTCGATCGGAATGAAAATGCGAGGTTTGGGGTTTGGTTGGGTTTTTTGTTTGTTGTTTTGTTTTGTTTTGGGGGGAGGGGGATAATGAGAAAGAAAGAGGGAAAGAAAATAAGATCATGAAATGCGAGAGAACTGAAGAAGCCTGGATGAGAAAATGTTTTTGCTTCGCCTCTGCCTCATAAAAATGCCACTTGTTTACAAAAAGAGGGAACGAAAATCTCTTCGCCTGCCTAGAACAGTGAGCAGTTCTGGACCCCAAACTCTCCGCAGAAGTAGAGAGGATTTGGGGATGAAATGGCAGTGCTAGAGCTTACTTCACCACGCTACCATCGTGTTCATGAACGTAGGGTTTTCTAGTTACTGTTTGTCGATTTTGGTTTATTTGTTTGCTTGTTTTTCCTTTGGAGATGGTAAAAAATCAGTGTAACAACGGGAGTGACATGAACAATAAAAAAACATATGCGTGTCCCTGAGCACGGTACCGTGTTATCCTGACGGATCTGTCTTCGCTCGCGTATTATATTACCCTGGCTCCTCGGGACAGTGTAATACACCCAAGCAATTTTTCCCCCTTCACAGCTCTAAAGGAGTGTGAATGGATGGATGAATAGAAAAACAAATAACCGAGGAGATTATGGCCTCAGGATTAATTATAAAGCACGTTTAACCTTTTTCTTTCGAGGGTTATTTTGCTTTGCCTGTGCCGCCCGGGTAGTCGCTCCCGGACCTAAGCAAGGTTCTGCGGCTCTCGAGCTGCGGGGAATCCGCGGGGTTTCGCTCGCCGTGAAACCCCTCCAGGGTGCGGAGAGAGACCGTCCCCGTCCGTGGGAGGAGGGACAGGAGGAAAGCACCGAGGTCAGGGGCGCTGGGGTGAAAAGTGGGGACCAGGAGGGATGATGGGGCGTGGGGAGGAAGCGACTCTAAACCAGGGGTGGACCCCTCACAGGTAAGCGGCTCCCGGAATCCTCTCGGAGGATCTCAGAGAGACAGAACAACTTGCGATCCTCAAAATTCATTCAGCGGGAGCAGATCCCTCCCCTCATCCTCTCCCCACTTTTTTTTTTCTTTCTCTCAGCCTTTCTCCCCGTCCTGCTCCCAGGGCAGGTCCCGGTGAGTCCTATCCCGCGGCTCGGCTCGGCGGGGAGGGGGCGCAGCGAGGCCGGCCGGGAGCGATGGGCTGTGGAGCCGTGCGGTGCGGAGCGGTGCAGGACGGAGCGGTGCAGAGCGGCGGGGCCGGGGGAGCGTCCCCTCCACCGCGGAGCTGCACGGGGAACACTCCTGCAACCCCAGGAAGACGCTCCGCCGCGGGGACCCGCGCGTAGCGGGCCCTGGGGAGATGCTCCGGGGGAGGCTGCGGGAGCAGGGTGGGGGGCGAGGTGAGAGGTTTGCGGGCTGCGAGCCCCGGGCTGCTGCGCCTCCGGGAGAAGCGGGTTGAAAAGTTGGTTCTTCCCAGCCAGAAGTTTTCTCTCCGCGTGCGCATGCCCGGAGTGCGGTGGGAGGTTGAGGGGGGAGCTGGAAGGGGGGGTTGAAATAAGGAGGAGGCAGGAGGGAAGGGATCGGTTCAGTCTGAGCGCGACTGCTCCCGGACGCGTTCGCACTCCAGCGCACGCAGCCGGCGCCGGGAGCAGGAGCAGGGAGAGCACCTCCAGCTCCGCCGGCCGGAGCACCTGGACACCTGGCCCCGCTCGGATCTGTCCGTACCCGTCGGAGGAGCAGTGGGGTGGGTGGGGAGAGCTGTGCCCCGCAGGGCAGGGCAGACACTGACCTAGCCCAACTTTTTTTTTTTTTTCCCCTATTTTTTTCCCCATTATTTTATTTTACCAGCTCCAATTTAACCCAGGATCTTTTAACTGCTGCCAGCGGTGGAGCACAGATCGGGAATAGGTAAATAAAAAGAACAACTCATTCTGTTTGGTTTTTTGTTTTGCCAGGACTCGGGGGTTGGGGATACCGATCCAAACACTTCCTTTACCTCCTTTATTTCTTGGCCCCCATCCGCTCCCACCATCTCCTGGATGGTGCAGAAGCGTGGAAATTGTGGTTCACGTGAGGAGGACCGCTCTCCTCGGGGCGGGTGGAGGGCTGGGGTAAGCATTCACATGGATCTCGGATATTTTGATGCTATTTAAAGATTTGTCCTCCCCTTTCCTAGTTGTTTCTCCCCCCTCGCGGAGGAGCTGTGTTTTTAACCCGAGCTAAAAATGACATACGAGCTGCAAAACAGAAGCCTGCACGTCCTTTACGGACTTGAACTTCCAGCTTTTCTCCTTTCTATTATCGGCTTTTCTTTCCTTTTCTTTCTCTTCCTTTTTTATTTATGATACGTTCCTTCTTTTTTCTTTTTTTTTTCCCTTTTCTCTTCTTACAACTCCATTTTCAGTGTTTCAGGATCCCAAAAGCTTTCTCTGTTTCCTCCTAAGGCCATAACAGAAATGAACCTGATGTTTATATTTGTCTGAATGGATCGAAACAAGTTCAGCGCAGGGAGAGACTAAGCTTCTCTCGAGGCCGAGACTATAAAGTGTCAGTGCAAAGCCGAGGATTAGGGTACGGTTGTTATAGTTGGCTTTTGGGAGGGAACCTATAAAAGTCTAGCATTTTTGAGATTATCGTAGCGCCGCGGGAATTGTTCGATAAATCGCGAGCCGGGCGGGACTATGAGGGCCGAGTCTCAGACAGGTGCACAGTCGGTCCAGTTCAGTAAGTCCGAGGTCAGCTGAGAAACAGACTCCTGAGCCAGCGTCGGGCTCGGGGCCCCAGGGCTGCGGAAGCTCCGCGGCGGAGCCCGGCTGCGGGCGGCCGGGCCCGCGGATGCGCCGCCGTACGCTGCCTGTCCCCGGGGCTGTCACCGCAAAGGTTTGACTCCCACCCGCAGCCGTGCGTGATGTGACCGTGGGAAGAGAGGAGTACAGAGAGGAGAAATCCTCCCTGTCTCCGGGAGAGAGAGAGGAAGGACGATTTGCTCTTGCGCACAGGACGTTTCTCTGTGCCTCCACTGGACGTTTCTCTAGGGAGAAAGCGAGGGTGAATCCTGTGCTAGGGACCTTTCCACATCCGAGGGGGGTTACAAAGACACATATCCAATACCCCCAAAACTACCGAAAAACTTGTGCAGGGAGAAGGTGGAGGAGCTTGGCCCCCGCGGCCCGTGGCCTCGTAACCCGCTGTCCCTCCAGGGGCTGGACCCGGGGATTTTTGCTATTGTTTTGGATAAAGGCTGCCCCGGGCAGTGTAGCGATCGCTGGTGCAGTCAGATCCCGGTTATTAATTATAATTATTATTTGCGAGACTAAAATCCACCGCATTCACCCGCGCTCGCAATGGTGGTCTGGGGGGACTTGTCAACACCGATTTCGTGATAAAATGTGAATGACGATTTTATAAGGATTGAGCGGAGATATCCAAGGCACATGCTGACTGAATCCTTCCAGTCCTCATTAATGTTAGCAATTAACTCTTTCACGCTCAATTAGCCCCGAATAAACCTGCTTTAATAGATTTTGCACACTTCATTAATACTTTGAATAAATCGGTACTGAACAATGCACTTTATTCCTCAAGAGCACCACGCTCGAATAATGCTGAGCGAAAGGGCAGTTTTATTCCCTTTCCAATTAGTTTCCCAAACAGAGATAAATTGTAAGCTCTATTTCCTCGCTCTAACTTTAGGAAGGGAAAGTTTCCTTCCCTCAAAGGGGACAAAATAAATAGCCGACCTATTGGCAAAATGCTGCACCAGACTTCAAAAGATGCAGGCAAAACTGGGGGACTTTTTTGACAGATGAACCTGATTGCTGTAGTTTGAGGCTCTCGCAAGAATGCATCATTTTATGTCCGCTACTTTGTCATGTTTGTAAAAATAAGCAGAGTTTTCAGGGTAATTTACCTCCTCCATTCTTCCATGTGGAACTAATTAGAAAACCTCATTATTTATGAGTCAGGTATTTAATGTAACAAATATCCCTTTCAAAGGACACATCGGAAATTGATAATTCAATGTAAAAAGGAAAAATACCTACTACCCACAAGATTACTTAAAAATCCATTTAATTTCGCCCCTT